>NW_028137042.1:32500-132504 GCF_965140915.1 Aythya marila | reverse complement strand
GGCAAAGAGCTGACTGCCTTTATAAAAGGAAGCCAGACTTCCAGCTGGATGGAGAAGCATTGGAAGGTGACCCAAAGAGAGCACAAAAGGAAAGGGACAGTGACCATATCTGCTGCAAAAGTCCTAGGAGGCCTTAGAATACAAAGCAAGAAAATGTAGAGCTCTACTAATGGAGACAAAAAACATGTCAAAAAAAAAAAAACAAAAAAGAACAGGATCTCCCCCAAAAACAGAAGAAAAACCCAAATGCCATAGATCCACCCCAAAAGTCCCCCTAAACCTACCTGATGTTCTCCAAAACCCACAATTCACCCTTTTTCACAATGATGACCAACGAGAACCCAACAAAACCCAACGGACAACCCCAAAACACGTCAAAAACACCCCAAAAAAGAACAAGATCACCCCAAAAAACAGAAGAAAACCCCAAATACCATGAATCCACCCCAAAAGTCCCCCTAAACCTACCTGAAGTTCTCCAACACCCACAATTTACCCTTTTTCAACCAAGATGCCAACAGAAAACCCAACAAAACCCAACAGAGACATCAAAACATGTCAAAAACACCCCAAAAAAGAACGGGATAACCCCCAAAACTGGAAGAAAATCCCCAAAAAGCATGGATCCAATCCCAAAACCACCCTAAACCTACCTGATCTTCTCCAAATCCCAAAGTCCACTCCCAACCACCATAAAACCCATTAGGAACTCAACAAAACGCAACAGAAACCCCAAAACACCTCAAAAACACCCCAAAAGCAAACCGGATCAGAAGAAAATACGTGATTTAACCCCAAGAAAACCCTTAAACCTACCTGATCTTCTCCAAATCCCAAAATCCACTCCCACCCACCATAAAACCCATTAGGAACTCAACAAAACGCAATGGAAACCCCAAAACACGTCAAAAACACCCCAAAAAAGAACTGGATCAGAAGAAAAAAAAAAACAAAACTATGCATTTCCCTCCCAAATCACCCTAAACTCACCTGATCTTCTTCAAAACCCACAATCCACTCCCATTTAGCTTAACGACCAACGAGAACCCAACAAAACCCAACGGAGACCCCAAAAACGTCAAAAACACCCCAAAAAAGAACTGGTTCAACCCCAACAACGAAAGAAAACCCCAAAAGCCATAGATCCATACCAAAAATCCCCCTAAACCAACCTGAAGTTCTCCAAAACCCACAATTTACACTTTTCCACATTGATGACCATGGAAAACCCAACGAAACCCAACGGAGACCACAAAACATGTCAAAAAAAAAAAAAAAAAAAAAAAAAAAGAAAGGGATCACCCCCAAAATTGGAAGAAAATCCTTCAAAATCATAGATCCACCCCAAAACCACCCTAAACCTACCTGATGATTTCCAAAACCCACAATTTACAATTTTCCACCACCATGACCATGGAAAACCCAACGAAACCCAACGGAGACCCCAAAAGAAGTCAAAAACACCCCAAACAAGAACGGGATAAACCCTAAAAACGAAAGAAAACCCCAAAACCCATAGATCCACACCAAAAGTCCCCCTAAACCTACCTGATGTTCTCCAAAACCCACAATTTACACTTTTTCACCAGGATGACCAACATGAACCAAACGAAAACCCAAAACGAGACACCAAAACACGTCAAAAACACCCCAAAAATAAAGGGATCACCCATAAACTGGAAGAAAATCCCCAAAAAGCACGGATCCAATCCCAAAACCACCCTAAACCTACCTGATGATCTCCAAAACCCACAATTTACCATTTTCCACCACGATGACCAACGAGTACACAACAAAACCCAACGGAGACCCCCAAACACCTCAAAAATTTCCCAAAAAAGAACAGGACCACCCCAAGAAACAGAAGAAAACACCAAAAAACATGACTCTGCCCCAAAAGTCCCCCTAAACCTACCTGATGTTCTCCAAAAGCCACAATTTACACTTTTTCACCATGATGACCAACAAGAACCCAACTAAAACCCAACGGAGACCCCAAAACACGTCATAAACACCCCAAAAAAGAACAGGATCACCCCAAAAAAAACAGAAGAAAAGACCAAATACCATGAATCCACCCCCAAATTCCCCTAAACCTACCTGAAGTTCTCCAAAACCCACAATTTACAATTTTCCACCACCATGACCACATAAAACCCAAGGAATACCAACGGAGACCCCAAAACACGTCAAAAACACCCCAAAAAAGAACGGGATCACCCCCAAAAACAAAAGAAAATCCCCCAAAACCATAGAACCAATCCCAAAACCAACCTAAACCTACCTGATGTTCTCCAAAACCAACAATTTACCCTTTTCCACCATGATGACCACGGAAAACGCAACGAAACCCAACGGAGACCACAAAACACGTCAAAAACACGCCCAAAACCAACTGGATCACTAGAAAAAACAGAAGAAAACCCTAAAAACCATGAATCTGACCCAAAAGTCCTCATAAACCTACCTGATGTTCTCCAAAACCCACAATTTACACTTTTCCACCATGATGACCACGGAAAACCCAACAGAGAACCCAAAACACGTCCAAAACACCCCAAACAAGAACAGGATCACCCCCAAAACCAAAGAAAACCCCAAAAAGCACGGATCCAATCCCAAAACCACTCTAAACGTACCTGATGTTCTCCAAATCCAAATGTCCACTCCCAACCACCATAAAACCCATTAGGAACTCAATGAAACCCAACGGAAACCCCAAAACACGTCAAAAACACCCCAAAAAATAACTGGATCAGAAGAAAAAACACCAAACACTATGAATTTCCCCGCAAAACCACCCTAAACTCACCTGATCTTCTTCAAAACCCACAATCCACTCCCATTTCCCTTAAGGACCAACGAGAATCCAACTAAAACCCAACGGACACCCCAAAACAAGTCAAAAACACCCCAAACAAGAACAGGATAACCCCTAAAAAAGAAAGAAAACCCCAAAAAAACATAGATCCACCCCAAAACCACACTAAACCTATCTGATGTTCTCCAAATCCCAAAGTCCACTCCCAACAAACTTAAAAAACATTAGGAAATCAACAAAACACAACGGAAACCCCAAAACACGTCAAAAACACCACAAAAAAAAGCGGGATCACCCCCAAAACCGAAAGAAAACCCTTAAAGCCGTTGATCCACCCCAAAAGTCCCCCTAAACCTACCTGATGTTCTCCAATACCCACAATTTACCCGTTTTCACCATGATGAACAACAAGAACCCAACAAAAACCAACGGAGACCCCAAAACACGTCAAAAACACCCCAAAAAAGAACTGAATCAGAAGAAAAAACACCAAAAACTATGAATTTCCC
Organism: Aythya marila; assembly: GCF_965140915.1. NCBI lineage: Eukaryota > Metazoa > Chordata > Aves > Anseriformes > Anatidae > Aythya > Aythya marila. Next base: position 129,174 of record NW_028137042.1, on the reverse strand, counting down.
CGCAAAACCACCCTAAACTCACCTGATCTTCTTCAAAACCCACAATCCACTCCCATTTCCCTTAAGGACCAACGAGAATCCAACTAAAACCCAACGGAGACCCCAAAACAAGTCAAAAACACCCCAAACAAGAACGGAATCACCCCCTAAACTGGAAGAAAATCCCCAAAAAACATAGATCCACCCCAAAACGACACTAAACCTACCTGATGTTCTCCAAAACACGCAAGTTAAACTTTTCCAACATGATGAAAAACAAGAACCCAACAAAACCCAACAGAGACCCCAAAACATGTCAAAAACACCCCAAAAAAGAACGGGATCACCCCCAAAACTGGAAGAAAATTCCCCCCCAAAAAAATTTACACTTTTTCACCATGATGACCAACAAGAACCCAACTAAAACCCAACGGAGACCCCAAAACACGTCATAAACACCCCAAAAAAGAACAGGATCACCCCAAAAAAAACAGAAGAAAAGACCAAATACCATGAATCCACCCCCAAATTCCCCTAAACCTACCTGAAGTTCTCCAAAACCCACAATTTACAATTTTCCACCACCATGACCACATAAAACCCAAGGAATACCAACGGAGACCCCAAAACACGTCAAAAACACCCCAAAAAAGAACGGGATCACCCCCAAAAACAAAAGAAAATCCCCCAAAACCATAGAACCAATCCCAAAACCAACCTAAACCTACCTGATGTTCTCCAAAACCAACAATTTACCCTTTTCCACCATGATGACCACGGAAAACGCAACGAAACCCAACGGAGACCACAAAACACGTCAAAAACACGCCCAAAACCAACTGGATCACTAGAAAAAACAGAAGAAAACCCTAAAAACCATGAATCTGACCCAAAAGTCCTCATAAACCTACCTGATGTTCTCCAAAACCCACAATTTACACTTTTCCACCATGATGACCACGGAAAACCCAACAGAGAACCCAAAACACGTCAAAAACACCCCAAACAAGAACAGGATCACCCCCAAAACCAAAGAAAACCCCAAAAAGCACGGATCCAATCCCAAAACCACTCTAAACGTACCTGATGTTCTCCAAATCCAAATGTCCACTCCCAACCACCATAAAACCCATTAGGAACTCAATGAAACCCAACGGAAACCCCAAAACACGTCAAAAACACCCCAAAAAATAACTGGATCAGAAGAAAAAACACCAAACACTATGAATTTCCCCGCAAAACCACCCTAAACTCACCTGATCTTCTTCAAAACCCACAATCCACTCCCATTTCCCTTAAGGACCAACGAGAATCCAACTAAAACCCAACGGACACCCCAAAACAAGTCAAAAACACCCCAAACAAGAACAGGATAACCCCTAAAAAAGAAAGAAAACCCCAAAAAAACATAGATCCACCCCAAAACCACACTAAACCTATCTGATGTTCTCCAAATCCCAAAGTCCACTCCCAACAAACTTAAAAAACATTAGGAAATCAACAAAACACAACGGAAACCCCAAAACACGTCAAAAACACCACAAAAAAAAGCGGGATCACCCCCAAAACCGAAAGAAAACCCTTAAAGCCGTTGATCCACCCCAAAAGTCCCCCTAAACCTACCTGATGTTCTCCAATACCCACAATTTACCCGTTTTCACCATGATGAACAACAAGAACCCAACAAAAACCAACGGAGACCCCAAAACACGTCAAAAACACCCCAAAAAAGAACTGAATCAGAAGAAAAAACACCAAAAACTATGAATTTCCCCGCAAAACCACCCTAAACTCACCTGATCTTCTTCAAAACCCACAATCCACTCCCATTTCCCTTAAGGACCAACGAGAATCCAACTAAAACCCAACGGAGACCCCAAAACAAGTCAAAAACACCCCAAACAAGAACGGAATCACCCCCTAAACTGGAAGAAAATCCCCAAAAAACATAGATCCACCCCAAAACGACACTAAACCTACCTGATGTTCTCCAAAACACGCAAGTTAAACTTTTCCAACATGATGAAAAACAAGAACCCAACAAAACCCAACAGAGACCCCAAAACATGTCAAAAACACCCCAAAAAAGAACGGGATCACCCCCAAAACTGGAAGAAAATTCCCCCCCCAAAAAATTTACAATTTTCACCATGATGACCAACATGAACCAAACGAAAACCCAAAAGGAGACACCAAAACACGTCAAAAACACCCCAAAAAAGAAAGGGATCACCCATAAACTGGAAGAAAATCCCCAAAAAGCACAGATCCAATCCCAAAACCAGCCTAAACCTACCTGATGTTCTCCAAAACCCACAAATTTACCCTTTTCCACCATGATGACTATGGAAAACCCAACGAAACCCAACGGAGAACCCAAAACACATCCAAAACACCCCAAAAAAGAACGGGACCACCCCAAAACCAGAAGAAAACGCTAAAAAAAACAGAAGAATTCCCCCAAAACCATAGATACACCACCCAAAAAAAATTAAAAACACCTGATATTCTCCAAAACCCACAATTTACACTTTTCCAACATGATGACCAACAAGAACCCAACAAAACCTAACGGAGACCCAAAAACACATCAAAAACACCCCAAAAAAGAACGGGATCACCCCAAAAAAAAGAGAAAAAAAAAACAAATACCATGAATCCACCCCAAAAGTCCCCCTAAACCTACCTGATGTTCTCCAAAACCCACAATTTACACTTTTTCACCATGATGACCAACAAGAACCCAACTAAAACCCAACGGAGACCCCAAAACACGTCATAAACACCCCAAAAAAGAACAGGATCACCCAAAAAAAAAAACAGAAGAAAAGACCAAATACCATGAATCCACCCCCAAATTCCCCTAAACCTACCTGAAGTTCTCCAAAACCCACAATTTACAATTTTCCACCACCATGACCACATAAAACCCAAGGAATACCAACGGAGACCCCAAAACACGTCAAAAACACCCCAAAAAAGAACGGGATCACCCCCAAAAACAAAAGAAAATCCCCCAAAACCATAGATCCAATCCCAAAACCAACCTAAACCTACCTGATGTTCTCCAAAACCAACAATTTACCCTTTTCCACCATGATGACCACGGAAAACGCAACAAAACCCAATGGAGACCCCAAAACACGTCAAAAACACCCCCAAAATGAATTGGATCACCCCCCCCCAAAAAAAAAAAAAAAAAAAAAAAAAAAAGAAAACCCCATATATCATGAATCCACCCCAAAAGTCCCCCTAAACCTACCTGATGTTCTCCAATACCCACAATTTACCCGTTTTCACCATGATGAACAACAAGAACCCAACAAAAACCAACGGAGACCCCAAAACACGTCAAAAACACCCCAAAAAAGAACTGAATCAGAAGAAAAAACACCAAAAACTATGAATTTCCCCGCAAAACCACCCTAAACTCACCTGATCTTCTTCAAAACCCACAATCCACTCCCATTTCCCTTAAGGACCAACGAGAATCCAACTAAAACCCAACGGAGACCCCAAAACAAGTCAAAAACACCCCAAAAAAGAACGGAATCACCCCCTAAACTGGAAGAAAATCCCCAAAAAACATAGATCCACCCCAAAACGACACTAAACCTACCTGATGTTCTCCAAAACACGCAAGTTAAACTTTTCCAACATGATGAAAAACAAGAACCCAACAAAACCCAACAGAGACCCCAAAACATGTCAAAAACACCCCAAAAAAGAACGGGATCACCCCCAAAACTGGAAGAAAATTCCCCCCCCCAAAAATTTACAATTTTCACCATGATGACCAACATGAACCAAACGAAAACCCAAAAGGAGACACCAAAACACGTAAAAAAAACACCCCAAAAAAGAAAGGGATCGCCCATAAACTGGAAGAAAATCCCCAAAAAGCACAGATCCAATCCCAAAACCAGCCTAAACCTACCTGATGTTCTCCAAAACCCACAAATTTACCCTTTTCCACCATGATGACTATGGAAAACCCAACGAAACCCAACGGAGAACCCAAAACACGTCCAAAACACCCCAAAAAAGAACGGGACCACCCCAAAACCAGAAGAAAACGCTAAAAAAAACAGAAGAATTCCCCCAAAACCATAGATACACGACCCAAAAAAACTTAAAAACACCTGATATTCTCCAAAACCCACAATTTACACTTTTCCAACATGATGACCAACAAGAACCCAACAAAACCTAACGGAGACCCAAAAACACATCAAAAACACCCCAAAAAAGAACGGGATCACCCCAAAAAAAAGAGAAAAAAAAAACAAATACCATGAATCCACCCCAAAAGTCCCCCTAAACCTACCTGATGTTCTCCAAAACCCACAATTTACACTTTTCCACCATGATGACCACGGAATACCCAACGAAACCCAACGGAGAACCCAAAACACGTCAAAAACATGCCGAAAAACAACTGGATCACTAGAAAAAACAGAAGAAAACCCTAAAAACCATGAATCTGCCCCAAAAGTCCTCATAAACCTACCTGATGTTCTCCAAAACCCACAATTTACACTTTTCCACCATGATGACCATGGAAAACCCAACGAAACCCAACGGTTTTAAGAAAATTAAGCAAAAGAATTTTCATAGTGTCTAGGCAAGCATTATGCAGCTCCTTACTTCAGCAGGGAGCTTTCGCAACTCCCGCTCCTCAAACAGAACTCCTTGTTTTTATAATACAAAAGACAATGAACAAACATTTATGGTGTATTACCCTAAGTTTTTGGGTTAGGGTTTTTTGCGTCTTAATGTTTTGGGGTTAGGGTTTGGAGCGCCCTAAGTTTTTGGGCTAGGGCTTTGAGCATTCCTAACGTTTTGGGTTGGGTTTGGGTTTTGAGCATCCTAAGATTTTGGGTTGGGGGTTTTAGGCATAGGTCTTCAGGGGTTTAGTGTGGTAAATAGTTTGGGTTAGGTCTGTAGGGGTTTCGAGGTTTTTTTGGATGTTAGGGCTTGAGGCTTTTTTTGTAAGGGCGGTGAGGGTTCCAGTGAGTGCTGGTAAATGCAGTTCTCGAGCACTCGGCCTGTGATTGGCCATGCTGGCTGTGCGGGGAATGCTGGTAGGTGTAGTTTTCCGGCACTGGGAGGCCATGTTGTGTGCCCAGAGCATGCCGGGAGATGTAGTTCTCGGGACTCCGGACTTCCGGGAGGCCATGTTGCGTACCCACAGTATGCCGGGAAATGTAGTTTTCGGATTCGGGACTTCCGGGAGGCCATGTTGAATGCCCAGAGCATACCGGGAGATGTAGTTCTCGGGAACTAGGGCTAGGGGCTAGGGCTGGGGCTAGAGTTAGGGTTTCGGGTGAGGGTTGTGGTTGGGGGTTATTGTTAGGGTTAGTGGTTTAGGGTTAGGCTTAGAGGGTTATGGTTAGGGATAGGTTAGGGGTAGGTTTAGAGGGTTAGGGTAAGGGTTAGGGGTTAGGGGTTGGGACTGTGGTTAGGCTTAGGGTAAGGGTTAGGGTGAGGGTATTAGGGTTAGGGTTCGGGTTCAGATTAGGGTAAGGGTAAGGGTTAGGGCAAAGGTAAGTGTTAGGGTAAGGCTAAGGGTAAGGCTTAGGGTGAGGATAAGGTTTAGGGAAAGGGTTAGGTTTAGGGTAAGGATTAGGGTAAGGGTAAGGATTAGGGTTAGGTTTAGGGTAAGAATAAGGGTAAGCTAATGGTTAGGATAAGGGTAAAGGTTAGGGTAAAGGTTTTCATTTGTTAAAGCTGAAACGCAGTATGCAATCTGGGACGTCACAGCCAGAGCTGCCTATGGCAAGGTGAGAGAGGAAAAGATGGAGCAGATGTTCTACTCCTAGTTTTTTCTTTATACGTAAATAAAAGTTTGAGCTAATTCCAGTTGGAAGAGTTCCAATTACTTGCTTGGTCATAATGTCTTTTAATATTGAAAGCTGCAGCAAAAGCATGGGGATTTTTGCTTCTAGAAACACCCTAGTTCTCTTGTCTGCACTATGCATGCTTTTGAGCTAAAACTGATTAAAAAATAAAAAGAAAAATCACACACACGCACACACAGAAAAAAAAAAACAAAAAAAAAAAAACACCACAGCTGCTGCTGCTGCTCTCTTCCTACTTCCTTGTGCTTTGCCCCTTCCCTTCCCAGGTGATTGGATTTGGGTGCTAGTCGGGGCCAAATGGTATGTGAGTCCCAGGCATCCCCTCAGAGAGCTCATTCTGCTTGGGCTGCTCTTTGGGGTGTTTGTTTTTCCTTCGGTCAGTTGCAGGCTTCTTCAGGTGGATGAGAGTTTATGGACTGATGCGTTTCCAAGTAGCGAGGGGTACGCACATCTTTTTGAGGTAACAGCTAGTAGGATCTGTTAGAATAATGTAGTACTTGGTGCCTTTATTGCATGCAGTTCTTTATCAGGTGAGTAACTGTTGCGAGTAACTGAAGTCAATGTTACTTGGTGTGTTTGCTATGCAGTGCCTGTGCGGACTATTGCACGAGACACAGCTTTCTGACATCTGGCCCAGCAACTACTAAATAATGGGAGGGGAGAAGCTGAAGAACGACCAAAGGACAAAGCCTGGGAGGAAGACTACGAGCCTTCAGTACGAGCGGCCCCCAGAGGGACCACCGGAGACTGATAACGCCTGCACCAGTGGGAGGGTTTGGATTCTGGGAACTAATTAGAATAACCCTGCCTTTTGTAGAAGTAGTAATGAATATGTATTAGCCTAGCAGCATAAAAACCAGCCGCCTGATGTAACTTGTGTGTGTCTTGGTGGAGCAGAGACTCCTGGCGCACCCAGCGCTGCTTGCTTACCTCTATTCAATTAATAAATTGTAAATTTCAATTGCAATCCTATTTGGGACGCGTTCATTTATTACAAGTGGGACCTCCCGATGGGTGGAAGCTGTCGGGATAGCTCGGGATGCTGAGGCGTGGTGCTGCAAGGAGGTTGGTGGTCGGTGGCGCCCTGGGGCAGGCCGAATTGGGAGGGGGCGAGGCGGCGGGTGGTCGGTGGCTTCTGTGGAAAAGGCGCTTGTATGGGGGGGCTGCGCATTCAGAGGAACCTTGACAGGCTGCAGATAGGGGCAGGCAGGAACCTTTTGAAGTTCAGGAGAGGGAAATGCCAAGCCCTACCCCTAGGGAGAAACACCTCTGTTTACCAGCACTGGCTAGCTCGATACTGAATAAGCATTTCTTCATGGAAGGGGTGCTTTGCTATTAGAACAGGCTGCCCGGGGAAGTGGTAAGAGACCCGATCCTTAAAAGTATTGAAGAGACATGTGGACATAGCCCGGGAGTCCGGCCTCCGGCAGGGCGGGAGCTGGCTCTTCCGAGCCCCTGTGCTCCGGTCTTGTGCGACGCGTTTGCAAGCAGCACCGGGTGCCGGGTCCGACATCGGACGGTTCGGGGACGGCGATTCCGGGGCCGTCGGCTAGCGGGGGCCGGCTATGTCGTGTCCCGGGGATCCGACTTCAGGGGGCGTGGGGGCCGGCCGTGCAGTGAAGCGGGGGGCTGGCGTCCGCCGGCTTCCCAGAGAGCGGGCTTTCGGTCCCGTGCGGTTCGGTGGCCGGCCGTGCCGAAACGCTGGGCACCGGTCTTGTGGTAGACTCAGCGGGCTCCGGGGCCGAACTCGGCTTCTCGGGGCCGGCGGTCGCGGTGTCCAGGTGTCCCGCCTCGGGCGGCGCGGGGCCGGCTGTCCCTAGCAGCTGGGTTCCCAAGAGCTTCTGGGCTCCCAAGCGTCGCCCAAGACCGGATCCCAGAGAATCGGGACGGCCGGCCGCACCGCTGCGACTAGCACAAGCGTCTCCCGACAACGGAGCCCAGGAGCTTGCGAGGGTCAGATTCCGCGCCCCGGGATAGAGAAACGGGGAGCGCGGGTCGGCCGGCCGCAGCTTCGCACGGGCCCGAACCCCCTGTCTCCGGCACGGCCAGACCCCGAGCCGGCAGACAGCAGCCTCCCGCTTCACGGCACAGTCGGCCCTCAACCCGCCCGAGTTCTGATCGCCGGGACACGGGACAGCCGGCCGCGCCGCCCGAGGCCGGACACCTGGAGCCCGGGACCGCCGTCCCTGACAAAGCCAAAGTCGGACCCGGACCCCGCTGCGGCTAGCACACGCGTCGCCCAGGACCGCAGCCTAGGACCTCGGGACGGTCGCATCCCGCGCCTCCGGCAGGAGCTACCCGGGAGGGCAGGACGGCCTGCCGCAGCTCCGCAAGACACCGAACCTGCTGGATTCCGGGACGGCCAGAGCCCGAGCCGGTGGGCAGCAGCCTCCCGCTTCACGGCTCGGCAGGCACCCACGTCGCCCGACTTCGGACCCACGGGACAGCCGGCACCCGCGCCGCCGGAGGCCGGACACACGGGCCTCGGCATCGCCGTCCCCGAACCGCACGAAGTCACACACGGTCTCCGGTGCGTCCAGCACACGCATCGCAAAGACCGGAGCCCAGATTATAGGATCAGCCAGCCCCGCGCCGCCCGAGGTCGGACCGGGAACCCGGTGCGCTTGGCACATGCGTCGCCCAAGAACGGCACCCAGGGCTGCGGGATGGTCGTGCGTCACGCAGCCCGAGTTCGGACCCCCGGAACACAGGACAACTGGCACCCGCGCCACCGGAGCACAGAATCCCGTGCCCCGGGATTGTGTTGTATTTTCTCCCCCTCCCTCTTTGAGGAGAGGGGGAGTGAGGGAGCGGTTGTGGTGGAACTCGGCTGCCCACCTGGGTTAAACCACCACTGTCCTTTTTGGCGCCCAACGTGGGGCTCGAGGGTTGAGATAACAGTAGTATTGATTGAAGTATTTACAACTAACATATTGGTTGTCATAATGCTCGGTTTTCTGGTAATACTTTTCTGTGTGGATATGTTGTATGTAGCCCACTCTCTGTTTTCTTTTTTCCTTTACATCCGATCGGAGAAAACGTTGAAGTCTGTGCTTGTTTTTTTAACATGTTGTGCTGTAACATACTGGCCTTCAGTTTGGTTTGGTATTCAAGCCCGGCATATTAAGAATTACAGTGCCTTCTTTTTTGCCCCCAGCAGTCAATCAGTGAATAATATCGGGTGTGGTGTCTTCTACTTTTCTCCCTGTGGGCTAATTACAGCAGCCTTTCAGTATCTTGGATACCCCTGGTGAGATATTATCCTCCTCTTACTAGGTGTAGTGTTTGTCTTCTTCCCCAAGGCAAAGCAGTTTATTAAGAATATTATCCAAGGACCTGTCCCCAGACGAAGTTGTGGGTGGCAAGCTGTGTGGGGGGATTTGGGCAGGTACCTATCACGGTTTTCTCCTCCAATGGTTCTAAATTTCACCCCTGGACAAGTACAAAATCCAAGAAAGGTGGTAGAATGTTTGAAAGATGTATGCCCTGACCTTGGCAATACTAGAGAACTCCACCAGCTGGCTGCACTCTGCTGGGGTCTGGCTTACGCCTATCAGATGTCAATTAACATTGCCCAGCACCCTCAAGGGGATAGGGAGGTTCTTGAATTTGATGATGAGACAGCACACACTGTGACCACCCCAGAGGACCGACCATCTTTGGTATCAGTCGCCCCCGTAGTAAAGACAAAACAGTGGAAACGGAGATCAGGTCGTTTAGTAAGGGAAGGAGCGCCTCCTATGGATGAGGGAGAAGAGGAAAAGGCAAGCGGCTCTAAAGCAGCGTTATCACGGCAACATCACGGTGACTGAAATCATAGATGAATCAGAAACTACTCGGTCTCTATCCTTGAGTGAGCTGCGAGAAATACGAAAAGCCTTCAGTCGCCGTCCAGGTGAGCACATCCTCACTTGGCTGCTTCGACGCTGGGATAGTGGGGCCAATACCCAACAGCTAGAAGGCAACGAAGCCAAGCAGCTGGGATCCCACAAGCCTCTGGGAAGATTGAGAGGTACAATGGACTGTTAAAAACTATGCTGCGAGCATTGCCTGCTGCGACATGGAAACATTAGGATATAAACCTACCAGAGGCCACTTGGTTAGTTAACAACAGGGGGTCTGAAAGCCGTGCTGGTCCTGCTGAAACAAAACCCCTACACACTGTGGGAGAAGCTAAAGTCACTGTAGTGCATGTGGGGAAGTGGATGGGGAAGGCGGTGTGGGTTGCCCCTGCCATGGGAAAAGGCAAACCCACTCGTGGGATTGTCTTTGCCCAAGGTCCAGGGTATACCTGGTGGATGATGCAGAAAGATGGGGATATCAAGTGTGTGCCTCAAGGAGATTTAACACTGGGAGAAAATTAATCTGTCATCCAAGTTATGTGTTGTAGGAGGACACTGCAGAACCAATGAAAGGTCAACTTCGCAAGGAACCAGGCAAGTGCAACAGTGATGTGAGCTAAGCTGGTGCTGGTGTCAAGAAAACCAACTTCGCCTGCCCTGAGTGACCACTTTGACAGATGATGGTGAAACCATCAACAGTTTTTTATGAGCATTTTGGGAAAAGACCTATAGAATAAAGAGAAGTACAGACATAAAAATGCTTCAATGGACAGAAAACTATGGTGATGAGACCATCTATATACTAAACTGTACCTGATTGTGACACAAATGTTATGGAATAAGGGGTGGAAGTTGTGTTGCGTCTGTCTGAGCTGGAGTCACCGTTTCCCTGCAGCAGCCCGCACAGTGCTGTACTCTGCACTCGTAGCTGGAACAACACTGAAATCACTCCAGTGTTGTGCCTATTGCTGCATAGTGCTGGCACAGCATCAGGACTCTTTCCAAGTCCCTAAGAGCCAGGCACGAGTGCCGGCTGTCCCGTGTTCCGGGGGTCCGAACTCGGGCTGCGTTACGCACGACCATCCCGCGGCTCTGGGCGCCGTTCTTGGGCGACGCATGTGCCAAGCGCACCGGGTTCCCGGTCCGACCTCGGGCGGCGCGGGGCTGGCTGATCCTATAATCTGGGCTCCGGTCTTTGCGATGCGTGTGCTGGACGCACCGGAGACCGTGTGTGACTTCGTGCGGTTCGGGGACGGCGATGCCGAGGCCCGTGTGTCCGGCCTCCGGCGGCGCGGGTGCCGGCTGTCCCGTGGGTCCGAAGTCGGGCGACGTGGGTGCCTGCCGAGCCGTGAAGCGGGAGGCTGCTGCCCACCGGCTCGGGCTCTGGCCGTCCCGGAATCCAGCAGGTTCGGTGTCTTGCGGAGCTGCGGCAGGCCGTCCTGCCCTCCCGGGTAGCTCCTGCCGGAGGCGCGGGATGCGACCGTCCCGAGGTCCTAGGCTGCGGTCCTGGGCGACGCGTGTGCTAGCCGCAGCGGGGTCCGGGTCCGACTTTGGCTTTGTCAGGGACGGCGGTCCCGGGCTCCAGGTGTCCGGCCTCGGGCGGCGCGGCCGGCTGTCCCGTGTCCCGGCGATCAGAACTCGGGCGGGTTGGGGGCCGACTGTGCCGTGAAGCGGGAGGCTGCTGTCTGCCGGCTCGGGGTCTGGCCGTGCCGGAGACAGGGGGTTCGGTCCCGTGCGAAGCTGCGGCCGGCCGACCCGCGCTCCCCGTTTCTCTATCCCGGGGCGCGGAATCTGACCCTCGCAAGCTCCTGGGCTCCGTTGTCGGGAGACGCTTGTGCTAGTCGCAGCGGTGCGGCCGGCCGTCCCGATTCTCTGCGATCCGGTCTTGGGCGACGCTTGGGAGCCCAGAAGCTCTTGGGAACCCAGCTGCTAGGGACAGCCGGCCCCGCGCCGCCCGAGGCGGGACACCTGGACACCGCGACCGCCGGCCCCGAGAAGCCGAGTTCGGCCCCGGAGCCCGCTGAGTCTACCACAAGACCGGTGCCCAGCGTTTCGGCACGGCCGGCCACCGAACCGCACGGGACCGAAAGCCCGCTCTCTGGGAAGCCGGCGGACGCCAGCCCCCCGCTTCACTGCACGGCCGGCCCCCACGCCCCCTGAAGTCGGATCCCCGGGACACGACATAGCCGGCCCCCGCTAGCCGACGGCCCCGGAATCGCCGTCCCCGAACCGTCCGATGTCGGACCCGGCACCCGGTGCTGCTTGCAAACGCGTCGCACAAGACCGGAGCACAGGGGCTCGGAAGAGCCAGCTCCCGCCCTGCCGGAGGCCGGACTCCCGGGCTATGTCCACATGTCTCTTCAATACTTTTAAGGATCGGGTCTCTTACCACTTCCCCGGGCAGCCTGTTCTAATAGCAAAGCACCCCTTCCATGAAGAAATGCTTATTCAGTATCGAGCTAGCCAGTGCTGGTAAACAGAGGTGTTTCTCCCTAGGGGTAGGGCTTGGCATTTCCCTCTCCTGAACTTCAAAAGGTTCCTGCCTGCCCCTATCTGCAGCCTGTCAAGGTTCCTCTGAATGCGCAGCCCCCCCATACAAGCGCCTTTTCCACAGAAGCCACCGACCACCCGCCGCCTCGCCCCCTCCCAATTCGGCCTGCCCCAGGGCGCCACCGACCACCAACCTCCTTGCAGCACCACGCCTCAGCATCCCGAGCTATCCCGACAGCTTCCACCCATCGGGAGGTCCCACTTGTAATAAATGAACGCGTCCCAAATAGGATTGCAATTGAAATTTACAATTTATTAATTGAATAGAGGTAAGCAAGCAGCGCTGGGTGCGCCAGGAGTCTCTGCTCCACCAAGACGCACACAAGTTACATCAGGCGGCTGGTTTTTATGCTGCTAGGCTAATACATATTCATTACTACTTCTACAAAAGGCAGGGTTATTCTAATTAGTTCCCAGAATCCAAACCCTCCCACTGGTGCAGGCGTTATCAGTCTCCGGTGGTCCCTCTGGGGGCCGCTCGTACTGAAGGCTCGTAGTCTTCCTCCCAGGCTTTGTCCTTTGGTCGTTCTTCAGCTTCTCCCCTCCCATTATTTAGTAGTTGCTGGGCCAGATGTCAGAAAGCTGTGTCTCGTGCAATAGTCCGCACAGGCACTGCATAGCAAACACACCAAGTAACATTGACTTCAGTTACTCGCAACAGTTACTCACCTGATAAAGAACTGCATGCAATAAAGGCACCAAGTACTACATTATTCTAACAGATCCTACTAGCTGTTACCTCAAAAAGATGTGCGTACCCCTCGCTACTTGGAAACGCATCAGTCCATAAACTCTCATCCACCTGAAGAAGCCTGCAACTGACCGAAGGAAAAACAAACACCCCAAAGAGCAGCCCAAGCAGAATGAGCTCTCTGAGGGGATGCCTGGGACTCACATACCATTTGGCCCCGACTAGCACCCAAATCCAATCACCTGGGAAGGGAAGGGGCAAAGCACAAGGAAGTAGGAAGAGAGCAGCAGCAGCAGCTGTGGTGTTTTTTTTTTTTGTTTTTTTTTTTCTGTGTGTGCGTGTGTGTGATTTTTCTTTTTATTTTTTAATCAGTTTTAGCTCAAAAGCATGCATAGTGCAGACAAGAGAACTAGGGTGTTTCTAGAAGCAAAAATCCCCATGCTTTTGCTGCAGCTTTCAATATTAAAAGACATTATGACCAAGCAAGTAATTGGAACTCTTCCAACTGGAATTAGCTCAAACTTTTATTTACGTATAAAGAAAAAACTAGGAGTAGAACATCTGCTCCATCTTTTCCTCTCTCACCTTGCCATAGGCAGCTCTGGCTGTGACGTCCCAGATTGCATACTGCGTTTCAGCTTTAACAAATGAAAACCTTTACCCTAACCTTTACCCTTATCCTAACCATTAGCTTACCCTTATTCTTACCCTAAACCTAACCCTAATCCTTACCCTTACCCTAATCCTTACCCTAAACCTAACCCTTTCCCTAAACCTTATCCTCACCCTAAGCCTTACCCTTAGCCTTACCCTAACACTTACCTTTGCCCTAACCCTTACCCTTACCCTAATCTGAACCCGAACCCTAACCCTAATACCCTCACCCTAACCCTTACCCTAAGCCTAACCACAGTCCCAACCCCTAACCCCTAACCCTTACCCTAACCCTCTAAACCTACCCCTAACCTATCCCTAACCATAACCCTCTAAGCCTAACCCTAAACCACTAACCCTAACAATAACCCCCAACCACAACCCTCACCCGAAACCCTAACTCTAGCCCCAGCCCTAGCCCCTAGCCCTAGTTCCCGAGAACTACATCTCCCGGTATGCTCTGGGCATTCAACATGGCCTCCCGGAAGTCCCGAATCCGAAAACTACATTTCCCGGCATACTGTGGGTACGCAACATGGCCTCCCGGAAGTCCGGAGTCCCGAGAACTACATCTCCCGGCATGCTCTGGGCACACAACATGGCCTCCCAGTGCCGGAAAACTACACCTACCAGCATTCCCCGCACAGCCAGCATGGCCAATCACAGGCCGAGTGCTCGAGAACTGCATTTACCAGCACTCACTGGAACCCTCACCGCCCTTACAAAAAAAGCCTCAAGCCCGAACATCCAAAAAAACCTCGAAACCCCTACAGACCTAACCCAAACTATTTACCACACTAAACCCCTGAAGACCTATGCCTAAAACCCCCAACCCAAAATCTTAGGATGCTCAAAACCCAAACCCAACCCAAAACGTTAGGAATGCTCAAAGCCCTAGCCCAAAAACTTAGGGCGCTCCAAACCCTAACCCCAAAACATTAAGACGCAAAAAACCCTAACCCAAAAACTTAGGGTAATACACCATAAATGTTTGTTCATTGTCTTTTGTATTATAAAAACAAGGAGTTCTGTATGAGGAGCGGGAGTTGCGAAAGCTCCCTGCTGAAGTAAGGAGCTGCATAATGCTTGCCTAGACACTATGAAAATTCTTTTGCTTAATTTTCTTAAAACCGTTGGGTTTCGTTGGGTTTTCCATGGTCATCATGGTGGAAAAGTGTAAATTGTGGGTTTTGGAGAACATCAGGTAGGTTTATGAGGACTTTTGGGGCAGATTCATGGTTTTTAGGGTTTTCTTCTGTTTTTTCTAGTGATCCAGTTGTTTTTCGGCATGTTTTTGACGTGTTTTGGGTTCTCCGTTGGGTTTCGTTGGGTATTCCGTGGTCATCATGGTGGAAAAGTGTAAATTGTGGGTTTTGGAGAACATCAGGTAGGTTTAGGGGGACTTTTGGGGTGGATTCATGGTATTTGTTTTTTTTTTCTCTTTTTTTTGGGGTGATCCCGTTCTTTTTTGGGGTGTTTTTGATGTGTTTTTGGGTCTCCGTTAGGTTTTGTTGGGTTCTTGTTGGTCATCATGTTGGAAAAGTGTAAATTGTGGGTTTTGGAGAATATCAGGTGTTTTTAAGTTTTTTTGGGTGGTGTATCTATGGTTTTGGGGGAATTCTTCTGTTTTTTTTAGCGTTTTCTTCTGGTTTTGGGGTGGTCCCGTTCTTTTTTGGGGTGTTTTGGACGTGTTTTGGGTTCTCCGTTGGGTTTCGTTGGGTTTTCCATAGTCATCATGGTGGAAAAGGGTAAATTTGTGGGTTTTGGAGAACATCAGGTAGGTTTAGGCTGGTTTTGGGATTGGATCTGTGCTTTTTGGGGATTTTCTTCCAGTTTATGGGCGATCCCTTTCTTTTTTGGGGTGTTTTTTTTACGTGTTTTGGTGTCTCGTTTTGGGTTTTCGTTTGGTTCATGTTGGTCATCATGGTGAAAATTGTAAATTTTTGGGGGGGGGGAATTTTCTTCCAGTTTTGGGGGTGATCCCGTTCTTTTTTGGGGTGTTTTTGACATGTTTTGGGGTCTCTGTTGGGTTTTGTTGGGTTCTTGTTTTTCATCATGTTGGAAAAGTTTAACTTGCGTGTTTTGGAGAACATCAGGTAGGTTTAGTGTCGTTTTGGGGTGGATCTATGTTTTTTGGGGATTTTCTTCCAGTTTAGGGGGTGATTCCGTTCTTGTTTGGGGTGTTTTTGACTTGTTTTGGGGTCTCCGTTGGGTTTTAGTTGGATTCTCGTTGGTCCTTAAGGGAAATGGGAGTGGATTGTGGGTTTTGAAGAAGATCAGGTGAGTTTAGGGTGGTTTTGCGGGGAAATTCATAGTTTTTGGTGTTTTTTCTTCTGATTCAGTTATTTTTTGGGGTGTTTTTGACGTGTTTTGGGGTCTCCGTTGGTTTTTGTTGGGTTCTTGTTGTTCATCATGGTGAAAACGGGTAAATTGTGGGTATTGGAGAACATCAGGTAGGTTTAGGGGGACTTTTGGGGTGGATTCATGATATATGGGGTTTTCTTCTTTTTTTTTTTTTTTTTTTTTTTTTGGGGGGGGGTGATCCAATTCATTTTGGGGGTGTTTTTGACGTGTTTTGGGGTCTCCATTGGGTTTTGTTGCGTTTTCCGTGGTCATCATGGTGGAAAAGGGTAAATTGTTGGTTTTGGAGAACATCAGGTAGGTTTAGGTTGGTTTTGGGATAGGATCTATGGTTTTGGGGGATTTTCTTTTGTTTTTGGGGGTGATCCCGTTCTTTTTTGGGGTGTTTTTGACGTGTTTTGGGGTCTCCGTTGGTATTCCTTGGGTTTTATGTGGTCATGGTGGTGGAAAATTGTAAATTGTGGGTTTTGGAGAACTTCAGGTAGGTTTAGGGGAATTTGGGGGTGGATTCATGGTATTTGGTCTTTTCTTCTGTTTTTTTTTTTGGGTGATCCTGTTCTTTTTTGGGGTGTTTATGACGTGTTTTGGGGTCTCCGTTGGGTTTTAGTTGGGTTCTTGTTGGTCATCATGGTGAAAAAGTGTAAATTGTGGCTTTTGGAGAACATCAGGTAGGTTTAGGGGGACTTTTGGGGCAGAGTCATGTTTTTTGGTGTTTTCTTCTGTTTCTTGGGGTGGTCCTGTTCTTTTTTGGGAAATTTTTGAGGTGTTTGGGAGTCTCCGTTGGGTTTTGTTGTGTACTCGTTGGTCATCGTGGTGGAAAATGGTAAATTGTGGGTTTTGGAGAACATCAGGTAGGTTTATGGGGACTTTTGGTGTGGATCTATGGGTTTTGGGGTTTTCTTTCGTTTTTAGGGTTTATCCCGTTCTTGTTTGGGGTGTTTTTGACTTCTTTTGGGGACTCCGTTGGGTTGCGTTGGGTTTTCCATGGTCATGGTGGTGGAAAATTGTAAATTGTGGGTTTTGGAGATCATCAGGTAGGTTTAGGGTGGTTTTGGGGTGGATCTATGATTTTGAAGGATTTTTTTCCAATTTTGGGGGTGATCCCTTTCTTTTTTTTTTTTTTTTTTTTTTTTGACGTGTTTTTTGGTCTCCGTTGGGTTTCGTTGGGTTTTCCATGGTCATCAATGTGGAAAAGTGTAAATTGTGGGTTTTGGAGAACTTCAGGTTGGTTTAGGGGGATTTTTGGTGTGGATCTATGGCTTTTGGGGTTTTCTTTCGTTGTTGGGGTTGAACCAGTTCTTTTTTGGTGTGTTTTTGACGTTTTTGGGGTCTCCGTTGGGTTTTGTTGGGTTCTCGTTGGTCGTTAAGCTAAATGGGAGTGGATTGTGGGTTTTGAAGAAGATCAGGTGAGTTTAGGGTGATTTGGGAGGGAAATGCATAGTTTTGTTTTTTTTTTCTTCTGATCCAGTTCTTTTTTGGGGTGTTTTTGACGTGTTTTGGGGTTTCCATTGCGTTTTGTTGAGTTCCTAATGGGTTTTATGGTGGGTGGGAGTGGATTTTGGGATTTGGAGAAGATCAGGTAGGTTTAAGGGTTTTCTTGGGGTTAAATCACGTATTTTCTTCTGATCCGGTTTGCTTTTGGGGTGTTTTTGAGGTGTTTTGGGGTTTCTGTTGCGTTTTGTTGAGTTCCTAATGGGTTTTATGGTGGTTGGGAGTGGACTTTGGGATTTGGAGAAGATCAGGTAGGTTTAGGGTGGTTTTGGGATTGGATCCATGCTTTTTGGGGATTTTCTTCCAGTTTAGGGGGTGATTCCGTTCTTGTTTGGGGTGTTTTTGACTTGTTTTGGGGTCTCCGTTGGGTTTTAGTTGGATTCTCGTTGGTCCTTAAGGGAAATGGGAGTGGATTGTGGGTTTTGAAGAAGATCAGGTGAGTTTAGGGTGGTTTTGCGGGGAAATTCATAGTTTTTGGTGTTTTTTCTTCTGATTCAGTTATTTTTTGGGGTGTTTTTGACGTGTTTTGGGGTCTCCGTTGGTTTTTGTTGGGTTCTTGTTGTTCATCATGGTGAAAACGGGTAAATTGTGGGTATTGGAGAACATCAGGTAGGTTTAGGGGGACTTTTGGGGTGGATCAACGGCTTTTAGGGTTTTCTTTCAGTTTTGGGGGTGATCCCGCTTTTTTTTTGTGGTGTTTTTGACGTGTTTTGGGGTTTCCGTTGTGTTTTGTTGATTTCCTAATGTATTTTAAGTTTGTTGGGAGTGGACTTTGGGATTTGGAGAACATCAGGTAGGTTTAGTGTGGTTTTGGGGTGGATTTATGTTTTTTTGGGGTTTTCTTTCTTTTTTAGGGGTTATCCTGTTCTTGTTTGGGGTGTTTTTGACTTGTTTTGGGGTCTCTGTTGGGTTTTAGTTGGATTCTCGTTGGTCCTTAAGGGAAATGGGAGTGGATTGTGGGTTTTGAAGAAGATCAGGTGAGTTTAGGGTGGTTTTGCGGGGAAATTCATAGTTTTTGGTGTTTTTTCTTCTGATTCAGTTATTTTTTGGGGTGTTTTTGACATGTTTTGGGGTTTCCGTTGGGTTTCGTTGAGTTCCTAATGGGTTTTATGGTGGTTGGGAGTGGACATTTGGATTTGGAGAACATCAGGTACGTTTAGAGTGGTTTTGGGATTGGATCCGTGCTTTTTGGGGTTTTCTTTGGTTTTGGGGGTGATCCTGTTCTTGTTTGGGGTGTTTTGGACGTGTTTTGGGTTCTCCGTTGGGTTTCGTTGGGTTTTCCATGGTCATCATGGTGGAAAAGTGTAAATTGTGGGTTTTGGAGAACATCAGGTAGGTTTATGAGGACTTTTGGGGCAGATTCATGGTTTTTAGGGTTTTCTTCTGTTTTTTTCTAGTGATCCAGTTGGTTTTGGGCGTGTTTTTGACGTGTTTTGTGGTCTCCGTTGGGTTTCGTTGGGTTTTCCGTGGTCATCATGGTGGAAAAGTGTAAATTGTGGGTTTTGGAGAACATCAGGTAGATTTAGGGTGTTTTTGTGGTGGATCTATGGTTTTGGGGGATTTTGTTCCAGTTTTGGGGTGATCGAATTCATTTTTGAGGTGTTTCTGACGTGTTTTGTGTTCTTCGTTGGGTTTCGTTGGGTTTTCCGTTGTCATCATGGTGGAAAAGTGTAAATTGTGGGTTTTGGAGAACATCAGGTAGGTTTAGGGGGACTTTTGGGGTGGATTCATGATATATGGGGTTTTCTTCTTTTTTTTTTTTTTTTTTTTTTTTGGGGGGGGGTGATCCAATTCATTTTGGGGGTGTTTTTGACGTGTTTTGGGGTCTCCATTGGGTTTTGTTGCGTTTTCCGTGGTCATCATGGTGGAAAAGGGTAAATTGTTGGTTTTGGAGAACATCAGGTAGGTTTTGGGGGACTTTTGGGGTGGATCAACGGCTTTTAGGGTTTTCTTTCAGTTTTGGGGGTGATCCCGCTTTTTTTTGTGGTGTTTTTGACGTGTTTTGGGGTTTCCGTTGTGTTTTGTTGATTTCCTAATGTGTTTTAAGTTTGTTGGGAGTGGACTTTGGGATTTGGAGAACATCAGGTAGGTTTAGTGTGGTTTTGGGGTGGATTTATGTTTTTTTGGGGTTTTCTTTCTTTTTTAGGGGTTATCCTGTTCTTGTTTGGGGTGTTTTTGACTTGTTTTGGGGTCTCCGTTGGGTTTTAGTTGGATTCTCGTTGGTCCTTAAGGGAAATGGGAGTGGATTGTGGGTTTTGAAGAAGATCAGGTGAGTTTAGGGTGGTTTTGCGGGGAAATTCATAGTTTTTGGTGTTTTTTCTTCTGATTCAGTTATTTTTTGGGGTGTTTTTGACATGTTTTGGGGTTTCCGTTGGGTTTCGTTGAGTTCCTAATGGGTTTTATGGTGGTTGGGAGTGGACATTTGGATTTGGAGAACATCAGGTACGTTTAGAGTGGTTTTGGGATTGGATCCGTGCTTTTTGGGGTTTTCTTTGGTTTTGTGGGTGATCCTGTTCTTGTTTGGGGTGTTTTGGACGTGTTTTGGGTTCTCCGTTGGGTTTCGTTGGGTTTTCCATGGTCATCATGGTGGAAAAGTGTAAATTGTGGGTTTTGGAGAACATCAGGTAGGTTTATGAGGACTTTTGGGGCAGATTCATGGTTTTTAGGGTTTTCTTCTGTTTTTTCTAGTGATCCAGTTGGTTTTGGGCGTGTTTTTGACGTGTTTTGTGGTCTCCGTTGGGTTTCGTTGGGTTTTCCGTGGTCATCATGGTGGAAAAGTGTAAATTGTGGGTTTTGGAGAACATCAGGTAGATTTAGGGTGTTTTTGTGGTGGATCTATGGTTTTGGGGGATTTTGTTCCAGTTTTGGGGTGATTGAATTCATTTTTGAGGTGTTTCTGACGTGTTTTGTGTTCTTCGTTGGGTTTCGTTGGGTTTTCCGTTGTCATCATGGTGGAAAAGTGTAAATTGTGGGTTTTGGAGAACATCAGGTAGGTTTAGGGGGACTTTTGGGGTGGATTCATGATATATGGGGTTTTCTTCTTTTTTTTTTTTTTTTTTTTTTTTTGGGGGGGGGGGTGATCCAATTCATTTTGGGGGTGTTTTTGACGTGTTTTGGGGTCTCCATTGGGTTTTGTTGCGTTTTCCGTGGTCATCATGGTGGAAAAGGGTAAATTGTTGGTTTTGGAGAACATCAGGTAGGTTTAGGTTGGTTTTGGGATTGGATCTATGGTTTTGGGGGATTTTCTTTTGTTTTTGGGGGTGATCCCGTTCTTTTTTGGGGTGTTTTTGACGTGTTTTGGGGTCTCCGTTGGTATTCCTTGGGTTTTATGTGGTCATGGTGGTGGAAAATTGTAAATTGTGGGTTTTGGAGAACTTCAGGTAGGTTTAGGGGAATTTGGGGGTGGATTCATGGTATTTGGTCTTTTCTTCTGTTTTTTTTTGGGTGATCCTGTTCTTTTTTGGGGTGTTTATGACGTGTTTTGGGGTCTCCGTTGGGTTTTAGTTGGGTTCTTGTTGGTCATCATGGTGAAAAAGTGTAAATTGTGGCTTTTGGAGAACATCAGGTAGGTTTAGGGGGACTTTTGGGGCAGAGTCATGTTTTTTGGTGTTTTCTTCTGTTTCTTGGGGTGGTCCTGTTCTTTTTTGGGAAATTTTTGAGGTGTTTGGGGGTCTCCGTTGGGTTTTGTTGTGTACTCGTTGGTCATCGTGGTGGAAAATGGTAAATTGTGGGTTTTGGAGATCATCAGGTAGGTTTAGGGTGGTTTTGGGATTGGATCCGTGCTTTTTGGGGATTTTCTTCCAGTTTATGGGTGATCCCTTTATTTTTGGGGTGTTTTTGACGTGTTTTGGTGTCTCGTTTTGGGTTTTCGTTTGGTTCATGTTGGTCATCCTGGTGAAAAAGTGTAAATTGTGGGTTTTGGAGAACATCAGGTAGGTTTAGGGGGACTTTTGGTGTGGATCTATGGGTTTTGGGGTTTTCTTTCGTTTTTAGGGTTTATCCCGTTCTTGTTTGGGGTGTTTTTGACTTCTTTTGGGGTCTCCGTTGGGTTTCGTTGGGTTTTCCATGGTCATGGTGGTGGAAAATTGTAAATTGTGGGTTTTGGAGATCATCAGGTAGGTTTAGGGTGGTTTTGGGGTGGATCTATGATTTTGAAGGATTTTCTTCCAATTTTGGGGGTGATCCCTTTCTTTTTTTTTTTTTTTTTTTGACGTGTTTTGTGGTCTCCGTTGGGTTTCGTTGGGTTTTCCATGGTCATCAATGTGGAAAAGTGTAAATTGTGGGTTTTGGAGAACTTCAGGTTGGTTTAGGGGGATTTTTGGTGTGGATCTATGGCTTTTGGGGTTTTCTTTCGTTGTTGGGGTTGAACCAGTTCTTTTTTGGTGTGTTTTTGACGTTTTTGGGGTCTCCGTTGGGTTTTGTTGGGTTCTCGTTGGTCGTTAAGCTAAATGGGAGTGGATTGTGGGTTTTGAAGAAGATCAGGTGAGTTTAGGGTGATTTGGGAGGGAAATGCATAGTTTTGGTTTTTTTTTTCTTCTGATCCAGTTCTTTTTTGGGGTGTTTTTGACGTGTTTTGGGGTTTCCATTGCGTTTTGTTGAGTTCCTAATGGGTTTTATGGTGGGTGGGAGTGGATTTTGGGATTTGGAGAAGATCAGGTAGGTTTAAGGGTTTTCTTGGGGTTAAATCACGTATTTTCTTCTGATCCGGTTTGCTTTTGGGGTGTTTTTGAGGTGTTTTGGGGTTTCTGTTGCGTTTTGTTGAGTTCCTAATGGGTTTTATGGTGGTTGGGAGTGGACTTTGGGATTTGGAGAAGATCAGGTAGGTTTAGGGTGGTTTTGGGATTGGATCCATGCTTTTTGGGGATTTTCTTCCAGTTTTGGGGGTTATCCCGTTCTTTTTTGGGGTGTTTTTGACATGTTTTGATGTCTCTGTTGGGTTTTGTTGGGTTTTCTGTTGGCATCTTGGTTGAAAAAGGGTAAATTGTGGGTGTTGGAGAACTTCAGGTAGGTTTAGGGGGACTTTTGGGGTGGATTCATGGTATTTGGGGTTTTCTTCTGTTTTTTGGGGTGATCTTGTTCTTTTTTGGGGTGTTTTTGACGTGTTTTGAGGTCTCCGTTTGTTTTTTTTTGGGTTTCCATTGGGTTTTCTGGTGGTTGGGAGTGGATTGTACATTTAGGAGAACATCAGGTAGGTTTAAGGGTTTTTTGTGTTGTTAAATCACATTTTTTCTTCTGATTCGGTTCGCTTTTGGGGTGTTTTTGACGTGTTTTGTGGTTTCCGTTGCGTTTTGTTGAGTTTTGACAAATTGACCAATCCTTGAAGTCCCTTTTGATTGCTCACAGGCTATGCGTTGCCACTCCTTCTCCTCCCAGATATAGGACGAGCAATCGGTAATAGTCTGACGGTTGAACCAAGCTGGGAAGCCTCCTTGTGATGTCCTAACCCAGGCCCTAGGAAGGCAGCAGATTTCCCTTAGAGGAGGGTCCCTTCTACATATTGGACCCTCTGTTCCGCTGATTGATAAATCACCCACAACTAAAACTCACCTTTTCTTCCTGCTGCCTGTGGTCACTATACGGGGGGGTTGGCTTTTCCAACCCTGCCAATATCTCTGGTGGAGAGGGATTATAGCCTTTTCCATCCATCGATTGCCTTTCGGCCTCCAGGGCCTTATACCTGTTGCGCAGGTCTACCTGATAGTGTGATATGGTTGAGATTTTGATAAAATTGCAAACACAAACATTAAAGTGATTACTGGTATCTACCACAGCATTATCTACGACTATAGAATCACAATGACTTCTCATGCAAACACAACCTTTCCCAATATATACAAGTACAGTATCAAGGGTTTCATTAGGATGTATCTCAACGTGGCAAATATTTTGCTCAGTGTCAAGACAAATGTCTTGGGATTCCAGCGTGTTACTTTCACAGATGGAACTTTTTTGTTCATGCACAATGCATGCATTTACATCAATTGTTTGCCACTTTCCTCCCTTTTGATGGGCCCATACTTTATGCCCTTTAGTATAAAGTATAGTTCCATTATGATTGAGTCCTAATGCAATGATTGGCTATACATTGTATACGGTGGCATTGCTTATAGTAAGTATAAAGGACACAATTTGATCATTTTCTGCATAAAGGGTAAAGTTGACTAATTGCCACCATGCTTGAAAATCTTTTTCAAATTCTGAAGCATTATCCCAAATAAATTTTCGAATTTCAGTGGGCAAAGTTCCTCCTTCTCCCTGTCTCTAATAATAGCTGCTGCTAAAGATTGTATACATTACTGCGTTTGGATACAGCTCCAAGCAAGGGAGGTATTGCCTTGGCTTTTTCCAAGGGCATGTACAATTAATTGATGATATAGAAGCCATTGCTTTGCTAAAGACAATAAGGATGATTTTTATAGGATGATCAAGTTACTGTAGTCAGAAACTAAACCTAACCCTAAACTAACCCTAACACTAACCCAACCCTAAACCTAACCCTAACCCTAAGGGCTGCCCGCGGATCTAAACCTAACGCTCAAACCCTAATCCTAACCCTAACCCTAACCCGAACCGAACACTAAAGCTAAACCTAACCCTAACCCTAACCCTATTCCTAACACTAACCCTAACCCTAACCCTAACCCTAATCCAAACAGAACCCTAAACCTTACCCTAACCCTAACCCTAACCCTAAACCTAACCCTAAACCTAACCCTAACATAACCCTAAGCCTAAACCTAAACCTAAGCCTAAGCCTAAGCCTAAGCCTAACCCTAACCCTAACACTAACCCTAACGGAACCCTAACCCTAACCATAACAAAACCCTAAACCTAACCCTAACCCTAACCCTAACCTTAACCCTAACCCTAACCCTAACCCTAACCCTAACCCTAACCCTAACCCTAACCCTAACCCTAACCCTAACCCTAATCTAACCCTAACCCTAACCCTAACAAAACCCTAACCCTAACCCTAACCCTAACCCTAACACTAATCCTAACCCTAACAACCCTAACCCTCTAACCCTAACCCTAACCCTAACCCTAACCCCTAACCCTAACCCTAACCCTAACCCCTAACCCTAGCCCTAACCCTAACCCTAACCCTAACCCTAAAAGAATTCGAACCCGAACCCTAACCCTAACGGTATCCCTAACCCTAACCCTAACTCTAACCCTAAGACCCTAACCCTAACCCTAACCCTAACCCTAACAGAATTCTAACCCTAACCCTAACCCTAACCGTATCCCTAATCCTAACCTTAACCCTAACCCTAACCCTAACAGAACCCTAACCCTAACCGAAACCCTAAAACTAAACCTAACCCTAACCTAACCCTAACCCTAACCCTAACCCTAACCCTAACCCTAACCCTAACCCTAACCCTAACCCTAACCCTAACGCTAACCCTAACCCTAAGCCTAACCCTAACCCTAACCCTAACTCTAACCCTAAGACCCTAACCCTAACCCTAACCCTAACCCTAACCCTAACCCTAACAGAATTCTAACCCTAACCCTAACCCTAACTGTATCCCTAATCCTAACCCTAACCCTAACCCTAACCCTAACCCTAACCCTAAGACCCTAACCCTAACCCTAACCCTAACAACCCTAACCCTAACCCTAACCCTAACCCTAACCCTAACAGAATTCGAACCCTAACCCTAACCCTAACGGTATCCCTAACCCTAACCCTAACCCTAACTCTAAACCTAAGACCCTAACCCTAACCCTAACCCTAACCCTAACAGAATTCTAACCCTAACCCTAACTGTATCCCTAATCCTAACCCTAACCCTAACCCTAACCCTAACCCTAACCCTAACCCTAACCCTAAGACCCTAACCCTAACCCTAACCCTAACTCTAACCCTAACCCCTTACCCTAACACTAACCCTAACCCTAACCCTAACCCTAACCCTAACCTTAACCCTAACCCTAACCCTCTAACCCTAACCCTAACGCTTACCCTAATCCTTACCCTACCCTTATCCTTACCATTACTCTATCCTTTACCCTAACTCTTAACCCTAACCCTAACCCTTACCATAAACCTAACGCTTTGCCGAAACCTAAACCTTATCCTCACCCTCAGCCTTACCCTAACCCTTACCCTTAGCCTTACCCTAACACTTACCCTTGCCCTAACCCTTACCCGTACCCTAATCTGAACCCAAACCCTAACCCTAATACTCTCACCCTAACCCTTACTCTAACCCTAACCACAACCCCAACCCCTAACCCCTAACCCTCACCCTAACCCTCTAAACCTACCCCTAACCTATCCCTAACCCTAACCCTCTAAGCCTAACCCTAACCCTCTAAGCCTATCAATAACCCCCAACCCCAACCCTCACCCGAAACCCTAACTCTAGCCCCAGCCCTAGCCCCTAGCCCTAGTTCCCGAGAACTACATCTCCCGGTATGCTCTGGGCATTCAACATGGCCTCCCGGAAGTCCCGAATCCGAAAACTACATTTCCCGGCATACTGTGGGTACGCAACACGGCCTCCCGGAAGTCCGGAGTCCCGAGAACTACATCTCCCGGCATGCTCTGGGCACACAACATGGCCTCCCAGTGCCGGAAAACTACACCTACCAGCATTCCCCGCACAGCCAGCATGGCCAATCACAGGCCGAGTGCTCGAGAACTGCATTTACCAGCACTCACTGGAACCCTCACCGCCCTTACAAAAAAAGCCTCAAGCCCTAACATCCAAAAAACCTCGAAACCCCTACAGACCTAACCCAAACTATTTACCACACTAAACCCCTGAAGACCTATGCCTAAAACCCCCAACCCAAAATCTTAGGATGCTCAAAACCCAAACCCAACCCAAAACGTTAGGAATGCTCAAAGCCCTAGCCCAAAAACTTAGGGCGCTCCAAACCCTAACCCCAAAACATTAAGACGCAAAAAACCCTAACCCAAAAACTTAGGGTAATACACCATAAATGTTTGTTCATTGTCTTTTGTATTATAAAAACAAGGAGTTCTGTTTGAGGAGCGGGAGTTGCGAAAGCTCCCTGCTGAAGTAAGGAGCTGCATAATGCTTGCCTAGACATTATGAAAATACTTTTGCTTAATGTAACAAAAAATAGACCCCCCAACCCATTCTCCTTCTGCATCTCAGTTGCCTCTTTTGTTCAAAGACACTGTTGCAAAGCTCATGTAACCATCTCCTGATAAGTTGCTAAAGTAGTGTATCGACATACATGCCTTCCTGTCTAACGCTGGGCCAACATGACCAAATAATAAAAGAAGTTGAACCACAACGCCGAGGAAGACTACGGCCTTCATCTTCACGACCACCAGAGGGACAGAGACGACCCCCTAGCAACAGCGCGCGCAGTCGCAGAATATACCAGGATGTGCTGCGTAATCCCGGAATTAGCAAAATATAAATAAAAAGGGACTCTGGCGGGGGTGAGGTGCGTGCCGTTGGCAGAGCTGAGACTCCCCGGCCGCCCAGTGCTGTTTTGCTTGATGTTTGCTCACTCAATAAATTCCTTTCTATGATTAATACAATGCTCTATGAAAATTAATTAAGGGGGCAACTTATAACACTTTGGACGCTCAAAACCCTATCCCGAAAACATTAGGACGCTCCAAACTCTATCCAGAAAACTTAGGACTCTCCAAACCCTATTCCAAAAACTTAGGACGCTCAAAACCCTATCCTGGAAACATTGAGATGCTCAAAACCCTTTCCCGAAAACTTAGGATGCTCCAAACCCTATCCTGGAAACATTAAGATGCTCAAAACCCTAACCCAATTACTTAGGATGCTTGAAAGCCTATCCCAAAAAATTAGGGCACACAAAAGCCTAACCCCCAAAATTAAGATGCTCAAAATCCAAACCCCCAAAATTAGGATACTCAAAACCCTGGACCTGGAGAACCTAACCTGAAAAAACAAAACAAAACAAAACAAAAAAAAGATCTTAAAACCCTAACCGTAAATAACTGACCAAAAATAAAACCTTAAGACTCTAACCCTAAAAAACATATCAACACTACAACCCAAAAAACTCTAATACCCTAACACGCTAACCCTGAAACCCTTAAAACCCTAACCCCCAAATCCTTAAAACCCTAACCGTTAAAACTCCAACCCTAAAAACCTTAAAATCCTAAACATAAACCCTGAAACCCCTTACCCTGAAACCCAACCCTAGTGCCCAATCCCTGAAACGTTAAAACCCTGAATCAATCTGTAGCAAATAGCATAGGCTGAGTCGAGGATCTCAGTACAGTAGCATTATTATTCGAGATTACAATGGCGGGTGTCCCACAAGCAGGAGGGTGCCTACCAGTTCCATACACAGTTTATACACTTTTTTTTTCTGCCGAGGACCGGGACCCTCCCGACCCTCCCCTGTTTCCCCTTTAACTGTGCTATTCAAGGTTCATAATCTAGCTGGTGCTTCACAGAAAATACACAGCTGCTGGCCTGTTACAAGTCACATTTCTTTTGAGGTTTTTACTCTTTGAGGTGGTAATGTTTCTTACGCCGTGATTTCCACCTAATTGCTGTAAGGATTCTGGTTGTCTGCGTTTTACAAGCTTGTCTGTTATAATAAATAAAAGTCCCAAATAGGATTACAATCAAAGTTTACAATTCACTGAATGAATAGAGGTAAGCAAACAGTGCTGGGTACGCCGGGAGTCTCTGCTCCACCAAGACGCGCACCAGTTATACACCAGTTACCTCCCTTAAGGGATATAGAGAAGCCCTCTCAGATACTTCCGTCCTGCTTCTCCTGCATGCGGCCGGAGGTCGGTCTAATTCTGGTGCTGTTGGTGGTGGAAGCTGGGGCAACGGTGGTACTGGTGGCGATACCACAGCCACCGGAGGGGGAGCCGCCGGGGGTGGATTGTTAGGATATGGAGGTGGTAGCTTATCCAACGGCTCACGTTTATCTTCTTTTTCTTTTTCATGTTCTTCTTGTTCTTCAAATTTCTTACCTGCTTTTAGTGTAAATATTGAGGCTGGAAAAGGACGTGAAGTCCTCTTGATCCATAATCCTGCATAATCACTTTCTTCCTGGCTAAAAGGTTCCTTTGAATTAACATGGATATTTAAGGCCTGGCAAATCCAGTCTTCGAAGGTTCCAAAAACAGGCCAAAAGACATGTAGTCTTAAAGGCTCCTTTGGCCATTCTGTCACATAATACTGGACCATTTTTAATTTACTTTTTCCTTTTCTGGGGTCCCTATCATTCCAATTTCGAATCGTTATTCCTAATGGACTTTCTGGTGGTATGACTGGTAATTTGCTCCCTTTCTTCTGGTCTCTGGTCTTTGATTTTGTCTGACCCATCTAGGAATTTTACTATGGCAATTCCCATAGCCCTTGGTTACCTTAGTAAGAGTGTCTTGCAGGGGGTCGAGGACCTATCACACACCCACAAATCCTATAGGAATCCCTTCGGTCCTTCACCGGCCAAGTCCCTTGCGGGAGATTGGAACCGCGGTTAGAAGACCTCCACAATCGCTTCGGAACTAAGTTCCATCTCAGTCACACTCTTACACACACAGGCAACCGAACCCCACCCAACCGAACGGTATACGCTTTAAATGCTTACGACTCCGTCATCTTCGTTCGGATCTTCACACACACAATTATGGGCAAAATATAGTGCTGCAGCTGGCAAGGGAGCTGAAAAAAAGAATCAGAAACTTTGCTTACCTTTATTCAGGTTTAAGATGCCATTAGTTCCGACCTGACTCAAACAGCAGCCACCAAATGGTGGGGGTGCCTCTCCTAGATCAAACCAGAAATCAGGAACCAAAGCCCTCCCGGACGAGAGCCCACTTGTAATAAATGACTGGGTCCCAAATAGGATTGCAATTGAAATTTACAATTTATTAAATGAATAGAGGTAAGCAAGCAGCGCTGGGTGCGCCAGGAGTCTCTGCTCCACCAAGACACACACAAGTTACATTAGGCGGCTGGTTTTTATGCTCCTAGGCTAATACATATTCATTACTACTTCTACAAAAGGCAGGGTTATTCTAATTAGTTCCCAGAATCCAAACCCTCCCACTGGTGCAGGCGTTATCAGTCTCCGGTGGTCCCTCTGGGGGCCGCTCGTACTGAAGGCTCGTAGTCTTCCTCCCAGGCTTTTCTCTTGTCCATCTCCTTTGTCCATCTTGGCTGGATGGCAGACACTTGCATAGTGTCCCATGCAACAGTTGTAATAGTTAGCAGTTATTCTGAAACCCCTTTGTTCTCTTATCCTCTATTGACCGGAATTGCTGGACCATTCCTTTGCAAGATTCAAGAACTATATATATTAACCACTCTGGTTTTCTTAGACTTTTCATCATATCATGTGGCCCTAGCATTGTTCCATATTGACACGAATCAGATGAACTCATTTCACACTGTTAAGCTGTCTTATCACTGCAAGCATATCTCAATACCACCTTCCTTCCCTCTACAGGATGTAACTGCGCAAAAACAACATTTTTATTCCCACAACCTTGATCCCCTTACCCTGAAATCCTTATTCCCCTTAAACCTAACAACTCTAACCACAACCCTAACCCTTATTATCAACCCCCTAACGCTAATGACACTGACCTTAATCCAAACCCCAAACTGCCCCTAACCCCAGACAACCAACAACGAAACACACACACACAAAGATGGAAACTACAAAAAAGGCAAAACCCACGATACAGGCCCCAAATCACAAATACGCAACCAAAATGCTACAGAAAAGCCCCAGATGCAGGCCCCAAATGCTACTGCTAGGCCTCAAAAGCTCAAGATGCATCCCAAAGCAAAAATGCAGACCCCAAACGTTACAGAAAAGCCCCCAAACCCAGGCTGCACAAGTCTACAAGCAGGCCCCAAACTGCCAACAGAAGCAGGCACCAACCACACCCAGATGCAGACCCCAACTGCCCACAAGCAGCTCCTACCCCACCACCCCCTCCCAAGAACTGGACTCCACCCAGACACTGGCCCAAGACCCGGGCCCGTCCCCCGCCATCCCCCCTACCCTCCCCCCCGACACAGGTGTACAAGCAGCTCACAACCCGCCCCTTCAGAGACCGGTCCCACTCCCCCCCCCCCTCCCCAAGACATGGGATGCGGAGGTGTACAACCAACTCCCAACTCCCTCCCCCTCAAAGGGAGGCCCCAAAGACCCCCAAATGGAGGCTCCTAGAGTGAACAAGCACCTCCCAACTCCCCCAGGCACAGGCCCCCCCCCCCCCCCCCCAAACACAGGCCACAGAGGTGTATAAACAGCCCAGACCCCCCTCCAAGACCATGGCCCCTATACTGTACAAGCAGCTCCCAACCACCCACAGATGCAGGCCCCAACCCTTTTCAAAAGGGAGGCACCTAGAATGCATGAGCAACTCCCAACCCCCCTCAAATAAAGACCCCAAAAGTGTACAAGTAGCTCCCCCCCCAGAGACAGGACCCAAAGGTGTACAACCAGTTCCCAACACCCCTGAGACACAGGCCCCAACCCCCTCCCCAGACACAGCGACCCAAATTCTACAAGCAGCTCCCAACCCCTGCCAGGCAGGCCCCCTACCCTATACAAGCAGCTCCCAACCCTCCCCCCCCCCCCCCGAGGGAGGCCCCCTAGCCCCCCACAAACACAGGCCCCTACAGTGTACAGGCAGCTCCCAGCCACCCCCAGATGCTGGCCCCAAAGTTGTACAAACAGCTCCCAGCCACCCTGCAGAAACAGATTCCTACATTGTACAAGCAGTTCCCAGCCCGCTAGACACAGGCCCTGACCCCCCACACATGCAGGCCCCAAAGGTGTACAAGCAGCTCCCACCCCTCCCCCAGACGCAGGTCCCAAGCCCCCCCCCCCAAACACAGGCCCCTACAACCAGCACCCAACCCCCTACCCCCGATGCCAGGCCCAAAGGTGTAGAAGCAGCTCCAAACCTCCTCCCTCAACCCAGGCTCCAACAGTGTACAAGCACCTCCCAACCAACCCTCCCCTTCCCCCCCCCCGCCCCCCGACACAGGCTCCAAAGGAATACAAAGAGCTCCCACCCCTCCCCCAGATGCAGGCCTCAACCCCCCCCCCGCCCCCAGAAGCAGGCCCCAAAGGTGTAGAGTCAGCTCCCAACCCCCTCCATGCTGGCCCCAAGGGTCTACAAGCAGCTCCCCCCTTGCCCCCAGATATCGGCCCCCAGACACAGACCCCAAAAGCCTAATCACAGGCCCTGAACTCTAGAGGCAGGCTCCAAAACCCAGGACAAAGCCCCAGTGGTTCGAGACAGGGCCCAAATCCCAGACACAGGCCCCAAACGCTAAACATATGCCAAAAAAAGTATTAGTGCTGGTGCCAAATGTTACAGTGTCTGTAAAAAAAAAAAAAAGCCCAAAAGCCCGAGATGCTCAAGGCTGAGACGTAACTTGGCTTTTTGAATTACTGGAAAGCAGCTTTCATTCTCAGATAATTGTGTGCAGGCTAGATAGGATGGGGCTTCAGGCACCTCTTCACCTGAGGAAACACACTGCCATCAGGCACCGCTGTGCCAGACAAGCTTGTTCTGCTAGAACACCCTACTCAGATGCACTGTGGCATTCAAGTGAACTGCTTTCATGCAAATATAACGACTGATGTTACAACCCACCTTGCCTGTGGCACCTGATGAACAGAAGAGTAAGCCACCGCAGTGCTTCAAAACCATCCCTGCACGTGCCGCTCCTTGTCGCTCTCTGGCCTTATCTCATATCCTTATCCACTTCTGTGGAGAGCCTGCCACAGCACCTGCAAAGCAAGATGGACACCTTTCATAGTCACCTTGTGCTACTTGGTCGTTCTGCTCCAACCCAGCTCATGACCAGCCCCTCTTCTTACACAGCTCTTCAGAGTGCAGTTTGCTCCTTTGAGCCTGTGCGAGACACCTGTGAAAGAAAAAGAAACGCATAGGCCGATGCAGCATCCAAAGACACAGCACAACTAGGTAAGTTACTCTCATCTGCTCCCTTACCTCTGCCGCTTACCAGCCCCCGAGGCAGATGCTTCAATCTACCCTCTTCAAACAGCTACAACACCTCTAAAAGACAAAGAGGGGATGCTTAGAGGAACAGTGAGACCTACAACACAACAACTGCTACATCTGTTCCTCACTCACCTTGCCAGAGGCAGCTCTGCGTGTGACGTCCCAGGTTGTACACTGCGTTACCTAACCCTTACCGTAACCCTTACCCTAACCCTTCTCACCCT
Source organism: Aythya marila (assembly GCF_965140915.1). Classification (NCBI taxonomy): domain Eukaryota; kingdom Metazoa; phylum Chordata; class Aves; order Anseriformes; family Anatidae; genus Aythya; species Aythya marila. The sequence continues at coordinate 96,523 of NW_028137042.1, read as the reverse complement.
TACCATTACCCAAATCCTTACCTTTACTTTTTCCTTACCCTTACTCTTTAACCATAACCTTACCCTTACCCTATACCTTACTCCAACCCTTCCCCTTACCTTCCCCTTCCCCTTACCCTCAACCTAACCCTAAACCTTAAACCTTACCGTAAAGCTTACCCTTTCTGCTACACTTACCCTTAGCCTAAATCTAAACCTTACACTTACCCGTAGCCTAACCCTCACCCTTACCATTACCCATACCCTTATTCTTACTCTTACCCTAACCCTTACCTTTACACTTACGGTTACCATTAACCTTACCCTTACCCTAACACTTATCCTTAACCTAACCCTTACCCTAAACCTTACACTTACTCTTAACATTAACCTTACCCTTAACCTTTAGGTAATACTTAATCTTACGTTTTTCTCACCCTAACCCTATAATTAACCATAACCATTACCCTAACACTTAACCTTACCCTTACAATAAGCCACACAACACCACTTAAATGTACACTTACGCTTAAACTTGCCCTAGCAATTACTCGTACAATTAAAATATTAATTAAGTAAATTAAAAAATTTTAATTTAAAATAAATTGAATTAAAAAATTTATATACCCTTATCCTTATACCTTATCCTTAACCCTCACCCTTATCATTACCAATACCCTTACTCTTACACTTATTCTTATACATACAACTTACCCTTTTCCTAACACTTAACCCTAACCTAACTCTAACCCTAAACCTTACCTGAACCCTTTCCAGTACCATTACATTAACCCTTACCCTTAACCTAAACCTTACACTTGCTCTTAACCTTAACCTAATACTTACCTTTACGTTTTCCTCACACTAACCCTAAAATTAACCCTAACCATTACCCTAACAGTTACCCCTAACCTAACCCTTACTCTAACACTTACAGTGACCCGTACACTTAAACATACCCTTACACTTACTCTTACCCTAACCCTTATCCTTATCATAACCCATACTCTAACACATACTTCCACCCGTACCCTTACGCTTTCCGTTACCCTAACTCTTACTCTTACCCTTACCCTTACCCTTACCCTTACTCTTACCCTATCCCTTACCCAATCCCTTACCCTATCCCTTACCCTTAACCTAACCCTAAACCTTACCCTTATCCTAACACTTACCCTTATCCTAAACCTTACCCTTTCTGCTGCACTTACCGTTTGCCTAATTCTAAATCTTACCCTAACCCTCACCCTTACCTAAATCTAACCATTACCCTAAGCCTCACCCTTACCCTTACCATTATACTTACTTTTACCCTTAACCTAAACCTTACCCCAACCGTTACCCTGACCCTTACATTAACCCTAACCCTTATGCTAACCCTTATGCTAACCCTTATGCTAACCCTAACCCTAACCCTAACCCTAACCCTGACCCTGACCCTGACCCTAACCCTAACCCTAACCCTAACCCTAACCCTTACTCTAAACCTAACCCTTAACCTAAACCTTACACTTAATCTTATCTTTAACCTTACCCTTAAACTAATACATACCCTTACGTTTCCCTCATCATAACCCTAAAATTAACCGTAACCATTACCCTAACACTTATCCTTACCGAACCCTAACCCTAACCCTTACTCTAACTTTTACCCTGACCCGGACCCTTAGACTTCCCCTTCCCCTTCCCCTTACTCTTACCCTTACCCTAACACTTACGGTTACCATTAATCTTACCCTTACCCTAACACTTACCCTTACCCTATCCCTTACACTTATCCTTATCCATACAACTTACGCTTACCCTAACACTTAACCTTAACCTAACCCTAACCCTAAACCTTACCTGAACCCTTACCCTGACCCTTACATTAACCCTTACCCTAAAACTTACACTTAACCTTAACCTTACCCTTAACCTTAACCTAATACTTACCCTTACTTTTCCCTCAGTCTAACCCTAAAATTAACCCTAACCATTACCCCTACACTTACCCTTACCCTAACCCTTACCCTTACCATAACCCATACTCTAACACATACTTCTACCCGTACCCGTACCCTTACGGTAACCCTTACCGTAACCATTACCCTTACCCTACCCTTACCCTTACCCTTACCGTTACCCTTTCTCTTTCCCTTTCCCTTACTCTTACCCTTACCCTTACCCTATCCCTTACCCTTACCCTAACCCTAAACCTTACCCTTATCCTAACACTTACCCTTACCGTAAACCTTACCCTTTCTGCTACATTTACCCTTAGCGTAAATCTAAACCTTACACTTACCCTTAGCCTAACCCTCACCCTTACCATTACCCATACCCTTATTCTTACCCTTTCCCGAACCCTTACCTTTACACTTACGGTTACCATTAACCTTACCCTTACCCTAACACTTATCCTGAACCTAACCCTTACCCTAAACCTTACCCCAACCCTTACCCTGACCCTTACATTAACCCTAACCCTTACCCTAAACCTTACACTTACTCTTAACCTTAACCTTACCCTTAACATTAACCTAATACTTACGCATACGTTTTCCTGACTTTAACCCTAAAACTAACCCTAACCATTACCCTAACACTTAACCTTACCCTAACCCTAACCCTAACCCTTACTCTAACCCTTACCCTGACCTGTACCCTTACCCTTATACTCACCCTAATTCTTACCCATACCCTAACACATATTTGTTAGCAAATAAATAAATAACAAATAAATTTAGGAGGCCGCAAGTTAACAAAGTATCGAACACAGCTCAAATGAGCCTGAGAAAGTACGTAAATAAGCCTGAGAAAATACGTGAATGCGGCCTGGGAAGGAATGTAAGTTCTGGGAGGTTTTAGGGAGGTTTCAGGGAGGTTTCAGGTACAAGAACATGATATCTGTTGGTATGCTGGGAAAGTACTAACTGTGTTACTTTGGTGGGAAACTAGCTGATAGAATAGAGAAATGCACTAACCAATCATGAGCTTAGCTTTTGCAATATGTATGAGCTAATTATATTGAATTAGATAAAAGACGACTGAGCTATCCAATAAATCGAAGTTCACTGATCACTCATATTGAGCGTCTGTGTCTTCCTTCCGTCGACAACAAATGTCCTCGCAACAAATGGCGCCCGAACAGGGACCTACAATACAGGAACAGGGACTTCGCTGGAGTTGAACCTGCGCTGGAATTGTACCTGCGAGCCACGGTTGGACGGAATACAAGGACCGGTCCTGCAACGCAGCTCAGGAGGTGAAAAGGATTATAAATTGCTGAATCCCCGTACCCGAGGCCTGAAAGGTGAATGGAAAAGAAACCTGGAATACCCACACCCGCACCCGCAGCTCGGAAAGGGAGTCCTCGCACCCGGGATGAGCCTATAGAGGGTCCCGCCGGAAAGCGTCGCCGAGGTCTTTGCAAAGGCTGCAACGGTACCGACGTATATAAAGGTATGGAGAGACAAGCGGCGTATGATTTGCTCAAATGCTTTTTAGAAAAGCGGGGCACACAGGATATATGTTGTAAAAAGGAATTACCAAAGTTATTAGCTTATGTGGTAGTTAAGGGTTGTTTTTTAGATCCTGATACTGTGTTTGAACAAGCAGAGTGGAGGAAGTTTGGGGATAAATTATTTGATGAAGTAATTAGTGATAATAAAATAGCAAAGAAATTGATGAAGCCATGGAGGGCGGTAACTAATGCATTAGCAACACATCAAGCTGAACAAAAAATAGCTGCTGCTGCAACAGAACGATTAGGATCATCCAGTCAGAAGGGGGGGGCTTCTGCTTCTTCCTCTACTCAGCAAAGAGCTGAGGAACAAGCTTACCCCTCTCCACCATCATATAGAACAATTATAATTCCAAAAGGGACTTCGGTACCCATATCAGGGGAAGAAGAACCCTCACAGTCACAGCCACCGACAGCCCCGCCTGCACCCCCGCCCGTACAATCAGAGAATAGAGAAAGGGTGGGTGAGGAGTCAGGAACAAATTCATTTCCAACAAGTCCATTTAGAATCAATGTTCAGGACAGGGAGGAGACATGGAAGAAAATAGCGCATGAAGCAATGAAGGAAGGGAATCTTGAAATAGCAGCACAAATAACAACAGCCTATCCGGTGGTGTATTCACCTCCAGATGCACAGGGAAATGTACAGGTTCAGTTGACTAATTTAGATTGGAAATTATTGACACAATTACGATCTACAGTAAATGAGTCTGGATTAAAGGGAGAACCTACTCGTCAAATGTTAGATTATATTTGGGGGACAAATATTCTGCTCCCAGGAGATATTCGTAGCATAATGAAACTAATCCTGACACAGCATCAACAACTTTTGTTTAATGCATATTGGCACGGTATCTGTCAAGAAGAGGTAGCGATAATACGCGTGCCTGGGGATCCCTTGTATGGTGTTACATTAGACGAATTACTGGGTGTGGGACCATATTTTAGAACAGAGGCGCAGGCACTCTTGGGACCAGACAAAGCTAAGGTATCCATGAATCTAGCCAGAAGAGCATTAGAACAAATTAGAGAGCCGGGGGGAATGCCGTCCTACATGGGAATTAAACAGGGCAGAGAGGAACCATTCGGGTTGTTTATCGATCGGGTAGCAAATGCGATACAAGCAGCGGGAGTTCCTGATTATCTTAAAGGCACTATATTAAAGCAATGTGCACTCCAAAATTGTAACCCTTCAACTCGTAGTATATTAGCTACGTTACCGAGTACTTGGACAATAGAGGAAGGATTGGAAAGAATGTCTCAGGTACCTGTAGGTCCACAGACTATGTTAGTAGAAGCAGTAAAACAATTAGGTGATAACATGAAAGAACAGTCAAAAGTGTTTGCAGCCCTTGCTCCTTTGCAAACCCCCGGTGGACGTCCTATTAGCCGAGTATTGGCACCGCAATATCGTTGTTTTCGATGTGGTGTTGCGGGACACATTAGACGTAACTGCAAAATAGAATCTGTGTGGTGCCAAAATTGTCAAACAAATACTCACAGCACTTCAGCATGCCGCCGAAATGCGTCGGGAAACGGCCGGAGCAGCGGGAGGAGCCGCCCCGCGACGACACAAAAAGTGGCTTTTACGACAACAGCAGCGACGGCAACAGCACCAGCACCAACTGCGACGAATCCCTTTTTCTCCGACCAGCCACCAGAGGGAGCCTCGGCCTGGATTTGGCAACCGCAGTCGATGTGACTTTATTGGATTCAAGACCCACCAGGATAAAAACAGGACTTATTGGACCAGTTATTGTTAATAAGGAACCTGTGGGAGCTTTGTTAATAGGGAGATCGTCTGCCACCATGAATGGATTACAAATATTAACTGGACTTATTGACAAGGATTACTTTGGGGAAATACAAATTATGGTTTCTGCAATGTTTCCTCCAATTCATGTGCCGAAAGGCACAAAAATAGCACAGTTAATTCCTTTGCCTCATCTTGCTGAATCACTAGTATCGGAATCTGCAAAGGATCGAGGACTGGGAGCATTTGGCTCCACGGGAAAAGTGGCTTTATTGACACTTGGTATGCGACACAGACCACGACAAAATGTCACTGTGTGTTTAAAGGATGAGAAAATACAGATTGAGGCATTGTTGGACACTGGTGCTGATGTATCTATAATCAGCACAAAGGATTGGCCCTCACATTGGCCTACATTTGAGTCTAATGCCACAGTTTCGGGAGTAGGAGGTGTGACTCTTGCTCGTCGGTCACCAGTGCTACAATGGACAATAGGTGATAAGGTGGTACAATGCAGTGTCTCCATCTTATCACTACCTGAAGGAGTACAAGCGCTGGTGGGGCGAGATATCCTTGCCCAAATGGGAGCAGTTCTCACGACAGATCATCAAAATTTTTAGGTGTGGCCATTGCTTGGACTTTCCCGATCCCACTTAAATGGAAAACTGATGAACCTGTATGGGTTGAGCAGTGGCCACTGAAACGGGAAAGTCTTTTACATGCTCATAAATTAGTACAGGAACAGTATCAACAAGGGCATTTGAGACTGTCAACAAGCCCTTGGAATACTCCGATTTTTGTGATTCCCAAAAAATCAGGGAAATACCGTTTGCTACATGACTTACGAGCAGTTAATAACCAGATGTGTGCTATGGGAGCACTGCAACCTGGATTACCTAATCCTGCTATGATACCAGAAGGGTGGAAATTACTAATTGTGGATCTCAAAGACTGCTTTTTTACAATTGCATTACATGACAATGATAAACAGAGGTTTGCTTTTACACTTCCTGCTATAAATCGTGAAGGACCATATCAGAGATTTGAATGGACTGTGTTGCCTCAGGGCATGCGTAATTCACCTACCTTATGTCAGCTCTATGTTGATGCAGCACTTCAACCAATTCGCCGCGCATGGCCAAAAACGATTATTTACCATTACATGGACGATATTTTGCTAGCTCAGGAGGAGATATTTTCCTTACAACAGAAAAATGCCCTGGCAGTTGCTCTTAAACAAATGGGACTGGTAATTGCACCAGAAAAAATTCAGGAGACAAGCCCTTGGAAGTACTTAGGGTGGAAAATCACAGATTCTACTATTCAGCCTCAGAAACTTACTATCCAATCGAACATCACAACTCTCAATGATGCTCAAAAACTGCTGGGAGATTTACAGTGGATTAGGCCAGTGGTCGGAATTCCAAATGAACTGTTGAATTCCCTTCGACCTTTATTAAAAGGAACTGATCCTGCCGCAAAGGTGACATTATCAGAACAACAATCGGAAATATTACAACAAATTGCATCATTGATCACAACGCGTGTCACACATCGACGCATACCTGACAGGCCACTGGATTTTACTGTTTTGTGTGGTCCACAACACTTGATGGGTGCTATCACACAGCAAAAAATAAAAACGGGGGAAAAGGAAATGGAAACTGTGGTATTGGAGTGGATAGCTCCCCCATTGCAACCCCGAAGAACAATTCAAGAAAAAATTGACACGCTGTCAGAATTAATAAAGAAAGGAAGAAATCGGATACTACAAATAGACGGAGTTCCACCAAGTACAATCTGGGTACCAATAAAGCCAGGTGACTTGGAATGGTACATACAGAATTCTGAAAAACTACAAGCTGCGTTATTACAGGATGGCGCCACAATAGTGGCAAAGACATTACAATCAACTATATTGTCATGGATGGAAAACCAAGCATGGATAACCCAGCCCAAGCGGTCGGATTTTCCGTTAGCAGATGCAGTAACTGTTTTCACGGACGCTGGGAAGCGCTCCAAGTCTGCTGCAATAACATGGAAAGACGAACAAGGCTGGCAACACCAAATTTTAAAGGGCCAGGACAACGATTCATTACAGACATTAGAGCTCTATGCGGTTGTATGGGCATTTATAAAATGGAAAGATGCCCTTTTAAATGTAGTATCTGATTCTCTGTATGTAGTAGGTATAGCTAATCGAATAGAGGACTCTGCTTTAAGAGATGTAAAAAATGAACGCCTTGCAGAATTATTAACTAGCTTACAGCTTGCTATAGCGCAGAGAAGCAAATCCTATGCGGTGATACATATACGAAGTCACCAATGGGTGGAGGGACTGGGAGAAGGCAATGCTCGGGCGGATAAATTAGTTGCCGCTCCAGCCACTGAAGCGCCATTATCTCCCTTCTGTAGAGCTAGGGAGGCTCATGCTATTTTTCACCAGAATGCTAAGGGACTTGCGCGGGCTTACAAACTGTCTAGAGCTGATGCACAAGCGATAGTAAAAGCTTGTCCAATATGTAGTAATTATAATTCAGGGGTGGGACTCGGAGTCGGGACAAACCCAAGAGGGCTTAAAGCCAATGAAGTGTGGCAAATGGATGTCACTCATGTTCCAGCATTTGGACGACTGAAAAATCTGCATGTAACAATAGACACTTATAGTCACATGATCTGGGCTACACCGCAGCCTGGAGAAAAGGTTCGGGATGTACGACGTCATCTTGCCAGTTGTTTTGCAGTAATGGGAGTACCACAGACTATAAAGACTGATAATGGTCCAGCCTATGTTAGTGGGCCATTCAAGCGATTCATGGAACTATGGGACATTAAACATATTACTGGTATTCCACATTCACCAACTGGTCAGGCTATTGTGGAAAGGGCTAATGGAACAGTTAAACAATATTTAGAAAGGTTTAAAGACATTATTGATGTTAGAGAAAGGGTAGACAAGACTCTTTTTGTTCTGAATCATTTGTGTGTTTTTGGGGAACATGACGAACCACCTGTAGCACGTCATTATACCAAATCTGAAAATGATAACAAGTGTGTTATGAGAGTATTGTACAGAGATATGAAAACAGGGCAATGGTTAGGGCCTGCTGATGTGATTTATGTGGGACGAGGTTATGTATGTGTCTCTTCCCCTACAGGTCCGACCTGGGTACCTAGTCGGTGTGTAAAGCCAGCCATCGAAGAAAGAAGAGGATGACAACGATCATGGCTGAAGCAACAGAACAAGGGACTTTGATTATGCTATCAGTTATAATAATGGCTGGACATGGTAATGCTATCTTAGGGAAGATTGACCCTCAGCAGAATATGTGGGTCACCTGGGCTAATGAAACCAGACAGAGTTCATTTTGTCTGTTTCTTGCTTCTGCATCTGATCCTTTTAGAACATGCTTGTTTGGGGTTCCAATAGGGGATCCAAAGGAACTGAGTGAAATGTTAGCACCATATTCTGCCAGTATTACTCTACTCAGTAGATCCCTTTCTGCAAACATCTCGGATGGAGTAGTTGCTGCCCTGCAAGCTCTTAATAACTCACTGCCATGGGACCCTCAAGAACTGGATCTCCTGGGGTCTGTGGTAGTAGGGAATAGCAGTAGTAACTGGACACAAACATGCTTTGTACTCAATGAAGGGAAACAAAATAAAACGCACTGGACCAACATAACATCGAGGACCCTTGGATTTGAGGCCAATGGACATTACTGTGGATGGAACAACACCGGGAATATTAGTGTACCATTTGGGGCGTATGGAATAGGTGATACCAATTCAATCTGGTTTCAAAGTCAGGCCAAAGCTTTGCCACCTGGTATGTTTTTAATTTGTGGGGACCGTGCATGGCAAGGGATACCAGCTAGTGCTTTTGGGGGTCCGTGTTACCTAGGACGACTCACACTTTTCGTTCCAGATTTGCACTTGTGGAAGAACTCGACAGGGAGCAGAAGAATTAAACGAGATCTAAAGGCTTTGGGTTCTGACTGTAATGATGCTGTAGAACTGTGGGGTCCAGCAGAAAGATTCTTTGCTTCTTTAGTGCCTGGTGTGGGAACTGCACATGCTTTGACTAACATTAATAAGCTCGCTTGTTGGGCTGTTAAACAATCAAATGTAACAACACAAGTTCTTTCTGAAATGTCGCAAGATATGGAGAGCATAAGACATGCTGTGTTACAAAATAGGGCCGCTATTGATTTCTTGTTATTAGCTCAAGGACATGGGTGTGAAGATGTAGAAGGAATGTGTTGCTTTAATCTCTCTGATCATGGGCAATCAATTCACAATCAACTGAAATGGTTAAGGGATCATACACAAAAAATTACGATACAGAATAATTGGTTTGATGATTGGCTTAAATCTGTCTTTGGCAATGTAGGGGGATGGGTTTTTAACTTAATCAAAGAGGGACTTCGCTTTTTGCTTATAATTGTATTGATTATAATTGCTGCGCGCGTAGTCTTTAGCTGCTTATCTAGGAAACTAGAACAACTCACAGAAAAGGTGTTTGTAGCCCAAAATAAAAACGGGGGAATTGTGGAGGAATGGTTAAGCGAAGTAGGCCATGTGAACATTGCACAGCTAGGAGGCCGCAAGTTAACAAAGTATCGAACACAGCTCAAATGAGCCTGAGAAAGTACGTAAATAAGCCTGAGAAAATACGTGAATGCGGCCTGGGAAGGAATGTAAGTTCTGGGAGGTTTTAGGGAGGTTTCAGGGAGGTTTCAGGTACAAGAACATGATATCTGTTGGTATGCTGGGAAAGTACTAACTGTGTTACTTTGGTGGGAAACTAGCTGATAGAATAGAGAAATGCACTAACCAATCATGAGCTTAGCTTTTGCAATATGTATGAGCTAATTATATTGAATTAGATAAAAGACGACTGAGCTATCCAATAAATCGAAGTTCACTGATCACTCATATTGAGCGTCTGTGTCTTCCTTCCGTCGACAACAAATGTCCTCGCAACATGGCATGTTTCTTAATTACAAGAGCTGGTTGTTGCCAATTCTCCCGTTTGTTGTATCTTTATAATGAATTCCAATGTCCAGTTTCGAGAGTTATAGTCCTTACATTCGTTTCTCTGTCCGCCTGCCGCTTCCTTATCATGAGTTCCAGTGTCTTGTTTCGAGATATACAGTCCTTGTCTGGGGATTGTCCTTGCCTCCCCAATACCTCCTTAATCAATCCCCCCTTTTCTTTTCCCATGCAAATTCTTTTGCATCAGATACTTTCTTTATTTACAGTAACACAACAAAGCAGGCATCTAAACAACATGCACACAAATATTCCTAACACTACTAATACGATTAGAGCAATGAATACTTGTTTCAACCATTGGAAATTGGGCAACCAGGAGGTTAACTTAGTCCATAGTTCACTAAAACTCCATGAAAGATCATCTTTACTGATCTCATGTAGGATCCTTGTCTGCTTCCATATTTCTTCCAGGTCGGTAGAGATCCTTCCACTCTGATCTACATACATACAACAACTTGTGTTTATTACTGTACAGACTCCCCCTTGAGTGGCCAGTAACAAGTCTAGGGCCATCCGATTTTGTAACACTACCTGTGATAAACTAGATATCTCTTCTTGTTGAGCCTTTATAGCATCCAGAATTTTGTTTTCTAACTTCTCTATAATTGCAGAAATATTAACTATTGCCTTTTCCAATTCACTCACTCCTAACCATGGGATAAACCATCGCACAAAACTATGAAAAGGGGTGTGTCTCTCTACCAATGGATTGTTAATTTTTCATCTGATTCTCCGGATATGATTTCTCAAGTAACCTCGAGGCACTACATCATGTACTGTCATATTGGGGACTACCGCTCCAAGAGTGCAAGTTCCCTTCCAATTCTCAGGCAAGACCTTACGGGCTGTATCATTGCATAGCCAATACCACCCTTTTCCTTCTGGAACCGTCCAGCTGGTTGAATTTGCCCAGCCGCTAGTCGTACTAATATCAATTGTTCAATTACAAGATGTCTGATTTCCCACATAAGTAGTATCCGTATTTATACAATGCTGTTTTCCTATACCCTTAGGCGGGTTACACCTTTGTACACATACATAATAGGATTCTAACGGCATGAAGCTACTCACTTCTAGTTCCAAAACTGCTTAATATTTTTGACCCCAAGACGTGTTTTCCCACAAATTAGTCCAAGATAAGTTTGCAGGCAAGGGAATCCCAATTAACGATACACCCTTATTCCCATGCTGTGGCAGATGGGTGCATACCCAACAGTTCGTCTTATTAGTTACTTGAGAAATTGTTTGTATTAAGGTCAGGTGTAAGTTCTCATCCCAAGTTGCCCACCCCAAATCCGAGAACCGCACCCCTGCAATCATTAGGATCTGGAAAACCGTAATTTTGTTGGTCCAATTGGAGTGGTGGTCCATATCCTCGCCGGGGCCTTCTTCACCCTTGAATTGTGGATCCAAGCTGCTTGCTTCTTAATCTTAATGGCGGTGTGTGTTGTCAGTAACACTTGGTATGGTCCCATCCACTTTCCTTCCATTTTTCCTGCACGGGTTGTCCTGAAAAAGTCTTTATATATATATAATCCCCGAGCTTAAAGGGGTGGATTGGTTGATCCAACCCTCTAGCCCTGGTCCCTAAAACAAATGTATGTACTTTATTTAATTGTTTCTGAAGTTCAGTTATATAAGCATATAAATATTCTGATCCTAACTGCGTTAGGTCCTCTCCACTAAATAGAAATTGCTATGGCCTTCCATATAAGATTTTGAAGGGACTCAAATTTCCTTTTATTCTAGGTTTAACTCTAATTCCAAGTAATGCTAAAGGGAGGGATTGAGGCCATGACAAATTAGCTTCTTATCCAATTTTAGCTATTTATTGTTTAATTAAATGGTTCATTTTTTCTACCTGTCCACTTGCCTGTGGTCTATAAGGAGTATGCAGTTGCCAATCTATCTTTAGAATCTTACTTATCTGGTCTACCACTTGTGCACAAAAATGTGAAACTCTATCAGAAGACATTGCTACTAGAATCCCAAAGCATGGTATTATTTCATTTAACAAGACTTTAACCACTTCTCTTGCTTTGTTTGTTCGACAGGGAAAGGCTTCAGGCCTTCCTGAAAACGTGTCAGTCAGAACCAGTAAATAATGATACCCCCCTTTTCTAGGGAGTTCTGAAAAATCAATTTGCCACTGTTGCCCCGAGTAATTTCCTTTACCGATTATTCCAAATTTTATTCTATGCTTGGTATTGGGGTTATTGTGTAAGCAAATGCTACATTGTTGAGTTACTTGTTTTATCATATCGTCCCACTAATGTCTGACTCAGGCTCTTATGCAGTGTGCCAGCTCCCCAATGCGTTTTATTGTGTTCTGTAAGAACTATGGGCCATGTCAAACTAGAGGGTATTACTATGTGGTTATCTTTTAAATATACTCATCCATCTGGTTTCATTTTACCTTTCAAATCTTCAATTAATTTTAAGTCTTCTTTTGTATAATTTGGATATAGTTTGGATTTTACCGTCTGGTATCAAAGACAATGCCTTCACCTCAGTTATTTCAGCTGCCTGCTTAGCCTCTGCCAATTGATTTTCCAATTTCAAAATCGGTGTTCCCCTTTTGGTGTCCCTGACAATGCATGATAGCTACCTTTTCTGGTTGTTTTACAGCCTCTAACAATTTTAAAATTTCTTCAGCATACTTTGTGTTTTCACTGAGCGGTCAGCAATCCATGTTCTTTCCAAATTGCTCCATGAGCATGTACCACGCCGAATGTATATTTAGAATCTGTCCAAATATTTACCCTTTTTCCCGCTGCCAGTTCCAATGCTCTCGTGAGAGCAACTATCTCCGCCTTTTGAGCTGATGTTCCAGGGGGTAAAGGCTTAGACTCGATTACCTGCTGAGTAGTTGTTATAGCATATCCAGCTTTACGTTGTCTTTGCGTAACAAAACTGCTCCCATCCGTGAACCAAGTTTCTTCCGCATCTTCCATGGGCTCCTCCTTAAGGTCTGGTCGGCTGGAATACACAGTCTCTAGAGTTTCTAAACAATCGTGAATCACAGCTTGTGCCGGAGCATCACTAAGAAAAGAGGCTAGATTCACAATATGAATTATCACAATTTCCACGTCGTCCTGTTCTACCAATATTGCTTGATATTTCAAAATCATCAATTCTTGTTTAAGTTGTTTAAAGACTTTTTGTGCTTCTCCAGTCCAGACTAACTTTGACTGGTTAATCTTTATCAATTCACATAGAGGCTTTACCAATAGTCCATAATTATAAATCCAAAGGCGACACCAACCTGTCATTCCTAAAAAGCTTTGTAGCTCCTTTACCATTTGAGGTTCTGGAGTCCGGCAAATGACTTCCTTATGTTCAGTTCCTAGTTCTCGTTGTCCTTCCGAAATGTCAAATCCCAGATAGGTCACACTTTGTTGAGCCAGCTGGACTTTCTGTCAAGAGACTTGATATCCATTTAAACCCAGAAAATTAAGACGACTTATAGTCCATTGAATCCAACTCCCTTTAGTCTCGGTAGCTATTAAGAGATCATCTACATATTGTAACAAAGCACCTTCAGTGTCCGGAGGTATCCATGTTTCGAGTTCCCTTGCTAATTGGTTTCCAAAAATAGTGGGGCTATTCTTGAATCCTTGAGGTAGTAATGTCCACGTAAGCTGCGTCTTTCTGCCTGAATCGGGATTTTCCCATTCAAAGGCGAATAGGTTTTGGCTTTCTGTGGCTAAGCCTAGGCAGAAGAAGGCATCTTTTAAATCCAGTACGGTAAACCAGACTTGACTATTCTTTAATTTAGTCAGCAAAGTATAAGGGTTTGCCACTACTGGATGTATATGCTCAGTGATTTTATTTATGGCCCTCAAATCCTGAACTAGCCTATAGCTTTTTCATCTGCCTTTTTAATTGGCAATATGGGTGCATTGTATTCTGATTCGCATTCAATCAATAATCCATACTGTAAAAACTGATCAATTATCTCTTTAATTCCTTTCCTATCTTCTATCCTCAAAGGATATTACTTAACCTTAACGGGTTTCTCTCCTGGCTTTAATTTAATAATTATTGAGGTCACATTTTTAGCTCTTCCAGGGACTTCGGTAGCCCAAACTCCTGGACATACTTGATCTGTGATCTCTAAAGGTATTTCACTTTTAGGGTCAGTTTGTATTAGTGCCAAGCTTAACACATTTATTAGTTGTTCTTCTCCTGTTCTTAATTCCATTTTCCCTTTTTCAAAGACAATTTCTGCTCCTACTTGCTCTAATAAATCTCTACCTAAGAGTGCCCATGAGGAGCTAGGCATAGATAAAAATCTGTGTATGCCCCATTGTTTCCCTAACTTGTACTTCAAAGGTTCACAAAAATAAGCCTTTTCGGTTACACCTTGTCCTGGTTTCAGTTAGAACAGAGTTAATTTTCTTCCTAGTAGCTGGGAGAATGCTATGTTTTGGCTTAGGATGAGAAGAGTGCTGATAACACCCCGATGTTTCAATTGTTGCAGAGCAATGCTTATACCAAGCCAAGGACATCTCAGCTTCTTGCTCTGTCCTGCCAACAGGCAGGCTGGGGGTGCAGTAAGAGCTGGGAGGGGACAGACCCAGGACAGGTGACCCAAACTAGCCAAAGGGGTATTCCATAGCATCTGACGTCAGGCTAAACAATACATAGGGGTGGCTAGCCAGGGGGAGGGGGCCGGACTGCTCGGGGTTAGGCTGGCCATCGGTCAGCGGGTGGTGAGCAATTGCATTGTGCATCACTTGTTTGTACACATTATTAGTAGTGGTACTATTATCATCATTGTATTATTATTATTGTTATTGTTATTGTTATTATTATTATTATTATTATTATTATTATTATTATTATTATTATTATTATTATTATTATTATTATTATTTTGTCTTATTAAACTGTCTTTATCTCAACTCACAGGCTTCACTTTCCATTTCTCTCCCCCGTCCCAGAGAGGGAGGGGGAGGGGGAGCGAACAGCTGCGTGGTGTTTAGCTGCCGGCCGGGTTAAACCACGACACACCTTTTACCCTAACATAATAATTCTGTGAAGGCATTAATGCTTGATTTAGAACTGAATACGTTGCCCCATAGCAATAAGAAATTTCACTTCCATTCCTCCCCTAGCTTCATTATAACCAGTGGAGGATCCGCTAGGGTAGATTCCCCAGGTCCCTGTTATTCCTGTTGAAATCAGGGGTTGATTACCCTAGGAAAAGGCTAGTCAATTTGTCCTCCAAAGCCAGGTCCAAACCGTTTTGTTTTATTTATTTATTTATTTATTTCTTTATTTTCATTACATTTCAGAGTTGGTCCAAAAATTCCATAGGGCTTTCTTTTAGACCTTGTTGGAAGCATATTCTCAATTCCCAATTCATCCAGGTTTTAGTATTTACTTAACCGTTCATAATTTTCAGGATGATTCGCGTCTTAGTGGGGGTCGGTCAGGGGAATGCAATTGTCCACAGTTCCCTGAACGGTCCCATCAGCAATCTGAGCTCGCACATGAACTCAGGTTGTTTTAAGAGTTGACTGCTTTTCTGTTTCTGTGACAACTCTCTCAGACTGATCATGGTCCCTTTGCCCTAAAGGGCTAACACCCGTGATTTTAAGATCTCTGCCTCGGGCAGAGGCAGAACTATTAACATTCCTACATCCTCTTTCCCTGCTCATTCAACTTCAAACACCTTTAACACTTTCAACAACCCTTTTAACACTTCCTTTATCTTTCTCCAGCCTGTACTTCTCTAATGCCAACATCAAAGGTTCAGTCAGGGGCCAACTTAATTCCCTACCTTTTCCCACCAAGATGCTGAAACATCAGTATACAACATTTCCTCCTGTTCTGCTTCTCAAAAAACAACATTAACTGTAGCAAAATATTATAGTTTAAAGTTCCATTTAGGGGCCACTTTTCTCCACATTCCAGCTCATAAAGCGGCCACCACTGATTACGATATTTTATCAATGTTTTCCTGTTCACACTTCCACCGGCAGATCCTCCAATATCTTTCCAGTGACTTAAAACACATCCTAACACACTTTTCTTTAAAATTTCACTGCTTGTTTGCCCCCCCAGTTTCCAGTTTACACTTTCAGAATACACATGTTACTTACAAAAGCGTATCACAAAACGTATCACTCACAAAAATACGGGCACGCAATATCTTTCAGTAGCGATGCCACAAAACTACTATTACCAGCAATATTGCCAAAATCACAGTAACAATAGTCAGAGTCAAATTCCACATGCGATAAGTCAGAAAACCGAACTGTGTAACACCGTAACGATATCTTTCTTATAACAATGCCACGAACCTACTATTACCACCAGGAAAATAGCCAAAATCGCAGTAACAAGAACCAGAGTTAAATACCATACTCCATGAGTCAGAAAACCGAAATAGACAACACAATTCCAGATGGACCTTAAAGCGAGCTCCTTCCTTAAGGTCCCCAAACATGTACTTATGGTGCTAACCACAAAGTATATACCAAACACTGCCTCGCAGAAGATCACCTTCTGACTTACAGACAGTTCCAGATGACCGGTCTACCAGAAAAACAAACCAGAATAGAGAATATACTCACTTACAATGATGGGGTCCTTGTCTGCCTCCGCAGTGATCCGGTGAGTCGAGGAGTCCCTCCGGGAAATCCCGGGGGTACCCTAGGGAGTCCTGTTCCCAGCGGGTCCTGCGGTCCGGCAGAGAGGTTGTCCCATCTGGGTCGCCAAATTCATTCAAAGATCGAAGCCGAAATTCCTTTAAGTGGTATATTCTTTATTGCAGCGCTGGATGCACGGGGGATCTCTCCACCTATCGTGCATACCCAAAGCAGAAAGCAGTCTTGAATTTATACAATCAATCTATCAATATTCTACAAGCACCTATACATATGCATTACCTATCCCCGCCTTCCCTCCCTTCTCATGCTAATTAGCCTTTTGGCACCTTGCGCCTGCGCAGAGCCTGCCAAGAATTGTGGGCTGGGGTCTTTGGGACGTGGGCAGGGGTCTTTGGGAGGAAGACCCCGAGTCTTCCTCACAGTGTACTTTTCACCTTTGGTCAGGAATCTGCTGAATTGGCATGTTTCTTAATTGCAAGAGCTGGTTGTTGCCAATTCTCCCGTTTGTTGTATCTTTATAATGAATTCCAATGTCCAGTTTCGAGAGTTATAGTCCTTACATTCGTTTCTCTGTCCGCCTGCCGCTTCCTTATCATGAGTTCCAGTGTCTTGTTTCGAGATATACAGTCCTTGTCTGGGGATTGTCCTTGCCTCCCCAATACCTCCTTAATCAATCCCCCCTTTTCTTTTCCCATGCAAATTCTTTTGCATCAGATACTTTCTTTATTTACAGTAACACAACAAAGCAGGCATCTAAACAACATGCACACAAATATTCCTAACACTACTAATACGATTAGAGCAATGAATACTTGTTTCAACCATTGGAAATTGGGCAACCAGGAGGTTAACTTAGTCCATAGTTCACTAAAACTCCATGAAAGATCATCTTTACTGATCTCATGTAGGATCCTGGTCTGCTTCCATCTTTCTTCCAGGTCGGTAGAGATCCTTCCACTCTGATCTACATACATACAACAACTTGTGTTTATTACTGTACAGACTCCCCCTTGAGTGGCCAGTAACAAGTCTAGGGCCATCCGATTTTGGAATACTACCTGTGATAAACTAGATACCTCTTCTTGTTGAGCCTTTGTAGCATCCAGAATTTTTTTTTCTAACTTCTCTATAATTGCAGAAATATTAACTATTGCCTTTTCCAATTCACTCACTCCTAACCATGGGATAAACCATCGCACAAAACTATGAAAAGGGGTGTGTCTCTCTACCAATGGATTGTTAATTTTTCATCTGATTCTCTGGATATGATTTCTCAAGTAACCTCGAGGCACTACATCATGTACTGTCATATTGGGGACTGCCGCTCCAAGAGTGCAAGTTCCCTTCCAATTCTCAGGCAAGACCTTATGGGCTGTATCATTGCATAGCCAATACCACCCTTTTCCTTCTGGAACCGTCCAGCTGGTTGAATTTGCCCAGCCGCTAGTCGTACTAATATCAATTGTTCAATTACAAGATGTCTGATTTCCCACATAAGTAGTATCCGTATTTATACAATGCTGTTTTCCTATACCCTTACGCGGGTTACACCTTTGTACACATACATAATAGGATTCTAACGGCATGAAGCTACTCACTTCTAGTTCCAAAACTGCTTAATATTTTCGACCCCAAGATGTGTTTTCCCACAAATTAGTCCAAGATAAGTTTGCAGGCAAGGGAATCCCAATTAACGATACACCCTTATTCCCATGCTGTGGCAGACGGGTGCATACCCAACAGTTCGTCTTATTAGTTACTTGAGAAATTGTTTGTATTAAGGTCAGGTGTAAGTTCTCATCCCAAGTTGCCCACCCCAAATCCGAGAACTGCACCCCTGCAATCATTAGGATCTGGAAAACCGTAATTTTGTTGGTCCAATTGGAGTGGTGGTCCATATCCTCGCCGGGGCCTTCTTCACCCTTGAATTGTGGATCCAAGCTGCTTGCTTCTTAATCTTAATGGCGGTGTGTGTTGTCAGTAATACTTGGTATGGTCCCATCCACTTTCCTTCCATTTTTCCTGCACGGGTTGTCCTGAAAAAGTCTTTATATACATATAATCGCCGAGCTTAAAGGGGTGGATTGGTTGATCCAACCCTCTAGCCCTGGTCCCTAAAACAAATGTATGTACTTTATTTAATTGTTTCTGAAGTTCAGTTATATAAGCATATAAATATTCTGATCCTAACTGCGTTAGGTCCTCTCCACTAAATAGAAATTGCTATGGCCTTCCATATAAGATTTTGAAGGGACTCAAATTTCCTTTTATTCTAGGTTTAACTCTAATTCCAAGTAATGCTAAAGGGAGGGATTGAGGCCATGACAAATTAGCTTCTTATCCAATTTTAGCTATTTATTGTTTAATTAAATGGTTCATTTTTTCTACCTGTCCACTTGCCTGTGGTCTATAAGGAGTATGCAGTTGCCAATCTATCTTTAGAATCTTACTTATCTGGTCTACCACTTGTGCACAAAAATGTGAAACTCTATCAGAAGACATTGCTACTAGAATCCCAAAGCATGGTATTATTTCATTTAACAAGACTTTAACCACTTCTCTTGCTTTGTTTGTTCGACAGGGAAAGGCTTCAGGCCTTCCTGAAAACGTGTCAGTCAGAACCAGTAAATAATGATACCCCCCTTTTCTAGGGAGTTCTGAAAAATCAATTTGCCACTGTTGCCCCGAATAATTTCCTTTACCGATTATTCCAAATTTTATTCTATGCTTGGTATTGGGGTTATTGTGTAAGCAAATGCTACATTGTTGAGTTACTTGTTTTATCAT
This sequence comes from Aythya marila, assembly GCF_965140915.1. Taxonomy (NCBI): domain Eukaryota; kingdom Metazoa; phylum Chordata; class Aves; order Anseriformes; family Anatidae; genus Aythya; species Aythya marila. The sequence continues at coordinate 76,821 of NW_028137042.1, read as the reverse complement.
ATCGTCCCACTAATGTCTGACTCGGGCTCTTATGCAGTGTGCCAGCTCCCCAATGCGTTTTATTGTGTTCTGTAAGAACTATGGGCCATGTCAAACTAGAGGGTATTACTATGTGGTTATCTTTTAAATATACTCATCCATCTGGTTTCATTTTACCTTTCAAATCTTCAATTAATTTTAAGTCTTCTTTTGTATAATTTGGATATAGTTTGGATTTTACCGTCTGGTATCAAAGACAATGCCTTCACCTCAGTTATTTCAGCTGCCTGCTTAGCCTCTGCCAATCGATTTTCCAATTTCAAAATCGGTGTTCCCCTTTTGGTGTCCCTGACAATGCATGACAGCTACCTTTTCTGGTTGTTTTACAGCCTCTAACAATTTTAAAATTTCTTCAGCATACTTTGTGTTTTCACTGAGCGGTCAGCAATCCATGTTCTTTCCAAATTGCTCCATGAGCATGTACCACGCCGAATGTATATTTAGAATCTGTCCAAATATTTACCCTTTTTCCCGCTGCCAGTTCCAATGCTCTCGTGAGAGCAACTATCTCCGCCTTTTGAGCTGATGTTCCAGGGGGTAAAGGCTTAGACTCGATTACCTGCTGAGTAGTTGTTATAGCATATCCAGCTTTACGTTGTCTTTGCGTAACAAAACTGCTCCCATCCGTGAACCAAGTTTCTTCCGCATCTTCCATGGGCTCCTCCTTAAGGTCTGGTCGGCTGGAATACACAGTCTCTAGAGTTTCTAAACAATCGTGAATCACAGCTTGTGCCGGAGCATCACTAAGAAAAGAGGCTAGATTCACAATATGAATTATCACAATTTCCACGTCGTCCTGTTCTACCAATATTGCTTGATATTTCAAAATCATCAATTCTTGTTTAAGTTGTTTAAAGACTTTTTGTGCTTCTCCAGTCCAGACTAACTTTGACTGGTTAATCTTTATCAATTCACATAGAGGCTTTACCAATAGTCCATAATTATAAATCCAAAGGCGACACCAACCTGTCATTCCTAAAAAGCTTTGTAGCTCCTTTACCATTTGAGGTTCTGGAGTCCGGCAAATGACTTCCTTATGTTCAGTTCCTAGTTCTCGTTGTCCTTCCGAAATGTCAAATCCCAGATAGGTCACACTTTGTTGAGCCAGCTGGACTTTCTGTCAAGAGACTTGATATCCATTTAAACCCAGAAAATTAAGACGACTTATAGTCCATTGAATCCAACTCCCTTTAGTCTCGGTAGCTATTAAGAGATCATCTACATATTGTAACAAAGCACCTTCAGTGTCCGGAGGTATCCATGTTTCGAGTTCCCTTGCTAATTGGTTTCCAAAAATAGTGGGGCTATTCTTGAATCCTTGAGGTAGTAATGTCCACGTAAGCTGCGTCTTTCTGCCTGAATCGGGATTTTCCCATTCAAAGGCGAATAGGTTTTGGCTTTCTGTGGCTAAGCCTAGGCAGAAGAAGGCATCTTTTAAATCCGGTACGGTAAACCAGACTTGACTATTCTTTAATTTAGTCAGCAAAGTATAAGGGTTTGCCACTACTGGATGTATATGCTCAGTGATTTTATTTATGGCCCTCAAATCCTGAACTAGCCTATAGCTTTTTCATCTGCCTTTTTAATTGGCAATATGGGTGCATTGTATTCTGATTCGCATTCAATCAATAATCCATACTGTAAAAACTGATCAATTATCTCTTTAATTCCTTTCCTATCTTCTATCCTCAAAGGATATTACTTAACCTTAACGGGTTTCTCTCCTGGCTTTAATTTAATAATTATTGAGGTCACATTTTTAGCTCTTCCAGGGACTTCGGTAGCCCAAACTCCTGGACATACTTGATCTGTGATCTCTAAAGGTATTTCACTTTTAGGGTCAGTTTGTATTAGTGCCAAGCTTAACACATTTATTAGTTGTTCTTCTCCTGTTCTTAATTCCATTTTCCCTTTTTCAAAGACAATTTCTGCTCCTACTTGCTCTAATGAATCTCTACCTAAGAGTGCCCATGAGGAGCTAGGCATAGATAAAAATCTGTGTATGCCCCATTGTTTCCCTAACTTGTACTTCAAAGGTTCACAAAAATAAGCCTTTTCGGTTACACCTTGTCCTGGTTTCAGTTAGAACAGAGTTAATTTTCTTCCTAGTAGCTGGGAGAATGCTATGTTTTGGCTTAGGATGAGAAGAGTGCTGATAACACCCCGATGTTTCAATTGTTGCAGAGCAATGCTTATACCAAGCCAAGGACATCTCAGCTTCTTGCTCTGTCCTGCCAACAGGCAGGCTGGGGGTGCAGTAAGAGCTGGGAGGGGACAGACCCAGGACAGGTGACCCAAACTAGCCAAAGGGGTATTCCATAGCATCTGACGTCAGGCTAAACAATACATAGGGGTGGCTAGCCAGGGGGAGGGGGCCGGACTGCTCGGGGTTAGGCTGGCCATCGGTCAGCGGGTGGTGAGCAATTGCATTGTGCATCACTTGTTTGTACACATTATTAGTAGTGGTACTATTATCATCATTGTATTATTATTATTGTTATTGTTATTGTTATTGTTATTATTATTATTATTATTATTATTATTATTATTATTATTATTATTATTATTATTTTGTCTTATTAAACTGTCTTTATCTCAACTCACAGGCTTCACTTTCCATTTCTCTCCCCCGTCCCAGAGAGGGAGGGGGAGGGGGAGCGAACAGCTGCGTGGTGTTTAGCTGCCGGCCGGGTTAAACCACGACACACCTTTTACCCTAACATAATAATTCTGTGAAGGCATTAATGCTTGATTTAGAACTGAATACGTTGCCCCATAGCAATAAGAAATTTCACTTCCATTCCTCCCCTAGCTTCATTATAACCAGTGGAGGATCCGCTAGGGTAGATTCCCCAGGTCCCCGTTATTCCTGTTGAAATCAGGGGTTGATTACCCTAGGAAAAGGCTAGTCAATTTGTCCTCCAAAGCCAGGTCCAAACCGTTTTGTTTTATTTATTTATTTATTTATTTATTTTCATTACATTTCAGAGTTGGTCCAAAAATTCCATAGGGCTTTCTTTTAGACCTTGTTGGAAGCATATTCTCAATTCCCAATTCATCCAGGTTTTAGTATTTACTTAACCGTTCATAATTTTCAGGATGATTCGGGTCTTAGTGGGGGTCGGTCATGGGAATGCAATTGTCCACAGTTCCCTGAACGGTCCCATCAGCAAAACACAGGCCACAAAGGTGTAGAAACAGCCCAGACCCCCCTCCAAGACCATGGCCCCTATAGTGTACAAGCAGCTCCCAACCACCCACAGATGCAGGCCCCAACCCTTCTCAAAAGGGAGGCACCTAGAATGCATAAGCAACTCCCAACCAGCCTAAACATAGGTCCAAAAGTGCACAAGCAGCTCCCAACCCCCCTCAAATACAGACCCCAAAAGTGTACAAGTAGCTCCCCCCCTGAGACAGGACCCAAAGGTGTACAACCACTTCCCAACACCCCTGAGACACAGGCCCCAACCGCCCCCCCAGACACAGCGACCCAAATTCTACAAGCAGCTCCCAACCCCTGCCAGGCAGGCCCCCTACCCTATACAAGCAGCTCCCAACCCTCCCCCCCTGCCCCGAGGGAGGCCCCCAAGGCCCCCACAAACACAGGCCCCTACAGTGTACAGGCAGCTCCCAGCCACCCCCAGATGCTGGCCCCAAAGTTGTACAAACAGCTCCCAGCCACCCTGCAGAAACAGATTCCTACATTGTACAAGCAGTTCCCAGCCCGCTAGACACAGGCCCTGACCCCCCACACATGCAGGCCCCAAAGGTGTACAAGCAGCTCCCACCCCTCCCCCAGACGCAGGTCCCAAGCCCCCCCCCCCAAACACAGGCCCCTACAACCAGCACCCAACCCCCTACCCCCGATGCCAGGCCCAAAGGTGTAGAAGCAGCTCCAAACCTCCTCCCTCAACCCAGGCTCCAACAGTGTACAAGCACCTCCCAACCAACCCTCCCCTTCCCCCCCCCCGCCCCCCGACACAGGCTCCAAAGGAATACAAAGAGCTCCCACCCCTCCCCCAGATGCTGGTCTCAACCCCCCCCCCGCCCCCAGAAGCAGGCCCCAAAGGTGTAGAGTCAGCTCCCAACCCCCTCAATGCCGGCCCCAAGGGTCTACAAGCAGCTCCCCCCTTGCCCCCAGATACCGGCCCCCAGACACAGACCCCAAAAGCCTAATCACAGGCCCTGAACTCTAGAGGCAGGCTCCAAAACCCAGGACAAAGCCCCACTGGTTCGAGACAGGGCCCAAATCCCAGACACAGGCCCCAAACGCTAAACATATGCCAAAAAAAGTATTAGTGCTGGTGCCAAATGTTACAGACAGGCCCAAAAGCCCGAGATGCTCAAGGCTGAGACGTAACTTGGCTTTCTGAATTACTGGAAAGCAGCTTTCATTCTCAGATAATTGTGTGCAGGCTAGATAGGATGGGGCTTCAGGCACCTCTTCACCTGAGGAAACACACTGCCATCAGGCACCGCTGTGCCAGACAAGCTTGTTCTGCTAGAACACCCTACTCAGATGCACTGTGGCATTCAAGTGAACTGCTTTCATGCAAATATAACGACTGATGTTACAATCCACTTTGCCTGTGGCACCTGATGAACAGAAGAGTAAGCCACCGCAGCACTTCAAAACCATCCCTGCACGTGCCGCTCCTTGTCGCTCTCTGGCCTTATCTCATATCCTTATCCACTTCTGTGGAGAGCCTGCCACGGCACCTGCAAAGCAAGACGGACACCTTTCATAGTCACCTTGTGCTACTTGGTCGTTCTGCTCCAACCCAGCTCATGACCAGCCCCTCTTCTTACACAGCTCTTCAGAGTGCAGTTTGCTCCTTTGAGCCTGTGCGAGACACCTGTGAAAGAAAAAGAAACGCATAGGCCGATGCAGCATCCAAAGACACAGCACAACTAGGTAAGTTACTCTCATCTGCTCCCTTACCTCTGCCGCTTACCAGCCCCCGAGGCAGATGCTTCAATCTACCCTCTTCAAACAGCTACAACACCTCTAAAACACAAAGAGGGGATGCCTAGAGGAACAGTGAGACCTACAACACAACAACTGCTACATCTGTTCCTCACTCACCTTGCCAGAGGCAGCTCTGCGTGTGACATCCCAGGTTGTACACTGCGTTACCTAACCCTTACCGTAACCCTTACCCTAAACCTTCTCACCCTTACCATTACCCAAATCCTTACCTTTACTTTTTCCTTACCCTTACTCTTTCCTTTAACCATAACCTTACCCTTACCCTATACCTTACTCCAACCCTTCCCCTTACCTTCCCCTTCCCCTTACACTTAACCTAACCCTTACCCTTCTGCTTCCCCTAAAACATATCCTAACACATTCCCTTACCCTTACACTTACCCTAACCCTTTCTATTACCCTTACACTTACTCTTGCCCTAATCCTTGCTTGCACCCTTACACTTATCCTAACCCTTACCCTTACCCATACTCAAACCCTTACTCTAACCCTTACCCTGACCCGTACCCTTACCCTTACCCTTAACCTAAGCCTAAACCTTAAACCTTACTTTAAAGCTTACCCTTTCTGCTACACTTACCCTTAGCCGAAATCTAAACCTTACACTTACCCTTAGCCTAACCCTCACCCTTACCATTACCCATACCCTTATTCTTACCCTTACCGTAACCCTTACCTTTACACTTACGGTTACCATTAACCTTACCCTTACCCTAACATTTATCCTTAACCTAACCCTTACCCTAAACCTTACCCCAACCCTTACCCTGACCCTTACATTGACCCTAACCCTTACCCTAAAACTTACACTTAATCTTAACCTTAACCTTACCCTTAACATTCACCTAATACTTACGCATACGTTTTCCTGACTTTAACCCTAAAACTAACCCTAACCATTACCCTAACATTTAACCTTACCCTAACCCTAACCGTAACTCTAACCCTTACCCTGACCTGTACCCTTACCCTTACCCTTACCCTTATACTTACCCTAATTCTTACCCATACCCTAACACATATTTGTACCCTTAACCTTACCGTTACCCTTAACCTTACCCTTACCCTTACTCTATCCGTTACCCTTACGCTTACCCTTAACATAAACCTTACCCTTGACCTTACCCTTACCATAAGCCATACAACAACACTTACATGTACACTTACGCTTGCACTTACCCTAGCAATTACTCGTACAATTACCCTTAACCTTACTATTAAGCTAACCCTAAACCTTACCCTTATCCTAACACTTACCCTTATCCTAAACCTTACCCTTTCTGCTACACTTACCCTTTGCCTAATTCTAAACCTTACCCGAACCCTCACCCCTACCTAAATCTAACTAAAATCTAACCATTACCCTAACGCCTCACCCTTACAATATACATATTTTTACCCTTTACCCCAACCCTTACCTTGACCCTTACATTAACCCTAATCCTTACACTAAACCTTACACTTACTCTTAACCTTAACCTTAGCTGTAACCTAATACTTACTCTTACGTTTCCCTCACCCTAACCCTAAAATTAACCCTAACCATTACCCTAACACTTACCCTTACCCTAACCCTTACTCTAACCCTTACAATTACCCGTACTTTTACACATACCCTTACACTTACCCTTACTCTTAAACTTACACTAACCCTTACCCTTAACTAAATCTAACCCTTACAGTAAACATCATCCTTACCCTTACCATTATCCCTTCTCTTACCCTTATCCTAAACATTTCCCAAACCCTTACCCTTACATTAAACCTAACCCTTACCATAACTCTTAACCTTATCCTTAAACTTAACCTAATACTTACCCTTCCGTTTCCCTCACCCTAAACCTAAAATTAGCCTAACCATTACCCTAACACTTACCCTTACTCTAACCCTTACCCTGAACTTAAGTGGAAGTGTTAGGATAACGTTAACCTTAAGGGTGACCCTTAAGCTTATCCTTAATGTTTATGGTTAGGTTAAGAGTAATTGTACGAGTAATTACTAGGATAAGTGTAAGCGTAAGTGTACATGTAAGTGTTGATGTATGGCTTATGGTAAGGGTAAGGTAAAGGGTAAGGTTTATGTTAAGGGAAAGTGTAAGAGTAACGGATAGAATAAGGGTAAGTGTAACGGTTAAGTGTTAGGGTAATGGTTAGGGTTAATTTTAGGATTAGGGTGAGAAAAATGTAAGGTTAAGTACTAGCTTAAGGTTAAGGGTAAGGTTAAGGTTAAGAGTAAGTGTAAGGTTTAGGTTAAGGGTTAGGGTTAATGTAAGGTTCAGGGAAAGGTTTGGGGTAAGGTTTAGGGTTAGGTTCAGCTTAAGGGTAAGGGTTGGGGTAAGGTTAAGGGTATGGATAAGGATAAGTGTAAGGGATAGGGTAAGGGTAAGGGTTAGCGTAAGGGTAAGATTAATGGTAAGGTTTATGTTAAGGGTAAGCGTAAGGGTAACGGATAGAGTAAGGGTAAGGGTAACGGTAAGGTTAAGGGTAAAAATATGTGTTAGGGTATGGGTTATGGTATGGGTAAGAGTTAGGGTAATGTAAGGGTAAGGGTGAGTGTAAGGGTATGGGTCAGGGTAAGGGTTAGAGTAAGGGTTAGGGTTAGGGTAAGGGTAAGTGTTAGAATAATGGTTAGGGTTAATTTTAGGGTTAGGGTGAGGGAAACGTAAGGGTAAGTATTGGGTTAAGGTAAGGGTAAGTGTAAGGTTTAGATTTAGGCTAATGGTAAATATAGCAGAAAGGGTAAGGTTTACGATAAGGGTAAGTGTTAGGGTAAGGGTAAGGTTTAGGGTAACATAAAGGGTAAGGATTACGGTAAGGGTAAGGGTATGGGTAGAATTTGTTAGAATATGGCTTATGGTAAGGGTAAGGTTTAGGGTAAGAGTAAGTGTAAGTGTATGTGTAAGGGTACGGGTCATTGTAAGGGTTAGAGTAAGGGTTAGGGTAAGGGTAGGTGTTAGGGTAATAGTTAGGGTTAATTTTAGGGTTAGGTTGAGGGAAACGGAAGGGTAAGTATTAGGTTAAGGTTAAGGGTAAGGTTAAGGTTAAGAGTAAGTGTAAGTTTTAGGGTAAGGGTAAGGGTTAATGTAAGGGTCAGGGTAAGGGTTAAGGTAAGGTTTAGGGTTAGAGTTAGGTTAAGGTTAAGTTTTAGGGTAAGGGTAAGTTATATGTATAAGGATAAGTGTAAGGGTAAGTGTTAGGGTAAGTGTAAGGATAAGGATAAGTGTACAAGTCAGGGTAAGGTTTAGAGTTAGGATTAGGGTTTGGGTTAGGGTAAGGGTAAGTGTTAGGGTAATGGTTAGGGTTAATTTTAGGTGTATGGTGACGGATAAGAAAGGGTAAGTAGTAGGTTAAGGTTAAGCGTAAGGTTAAGGTTAAGAGTAAGTGTAAGTTTTAGGGTACGGTTTAGGGTTAATGTAAGGGTCAGGGGAAGTGTTTGAGTAAGATTTAGGGTTAGGGTAAGAGTAAGTATATGGGTAATGGTAAGGGTAAGTGTTAGGGTTAGGGTAAGTGTAAGGTTTAGATTTAGGCTAAGGGTAAGTGTAGCAGAAAGGGTAAGGTTTACGGTAAGTGTAAGTGTAAGGATAAGGTTAAGGTTTAGGCTTACGTTAAGGGTAAGGGTAATGCTTTGGTAAGGGTAAGAGTAAGGGTAAAGGTAAGGGTTACGGTAAGGGTAAGGGTACTGGTAGAAGTATGTGTTAGAGTACGGCTTATGGTAAGGGTACAAGTAGCTCCCCCCCCAGAGACAGGACCCAAAGGTGTACAACCACTTCCCAACACCCCTGAGACACAGGCCCCAACCGCCCCCCCAGACACAGCGACCCAAATTCTACAAGCAGCTCCCAACCCCTGCCAGGCAGGCCCCCTACCCTATACAAGCAGCTCCCAACCCTCCCCCCCTGCCCCGAGGGAGGCCCCCAAGGCCCCCACAAACACAGGCCCCTACAGTGTACAGGCAGCTCCCAGCCACCCCCAGATGCTGGCCCCAAAGTTGTACAAACAGCTCCCAGCCACCCTGCAGAAACAGATTCCTACATTGTACAAGCAGTTCCCAGCCCGCTAGACACAGGCCCTGACCCCCCACACATGCAGGCCCCAAAGGTGTACAAGCAGCTCCCACCCCTCCCCCAGACGCAGGTCCCAAGCCCCCCCCCCCAAACACAGGCCCCTACAACCAGCACCCAACCCCCTACCCCCGATGCCAGGCCCAAAGGTGTAGAAGCAGCTCCAAACCTCCTCCCTCAACCCAGGCTCCAACAGTGTACAAGCACCTCCCAACCAACCCTCCCCTTCCCCCCCCCCGCCCCCCGACACAGGCTCCAAAGGAATACAAAGAGCTCCCACCCCTCCCCCAGATGCTGGTCTCAACCCCCCCCCCGCCCCCAGAAGCAGGCCCCAAAGGTGTAGAGTCAGCTCCCAACCCCCTCAATGCCGGCCCCAAGGGTCTACAAGCAGCTCCCCCCTTGCCCCCAGATACCGGCCCCCAGACACAGACCCCAAAAGCCTAATCACAGGCCCTGAACTCTAGAGGCAGGCTCCAAAACCCAGGACAAAGCCCCACTGGTTCGAGACAGGGCCCAAATCCCAGACACAGGCCCCAAACGCTAAACATATGCCAAAAAAAGTATTAGTGCTGGTGCCAAATGTTACAGACAGGCCCAAAAGCCCGAGATGCTCAAGGCTGAGACGTAACTTGGCTTTCTGAATTACTGGAAAGCAGCTTTCATTCTCAGATAATTGTGTGCAGGCTAGATAGGATGGGGCTTCAGGCACCTCTTCACCTGAGGAAACACACTGCCATCAGGCACCGCTGTGCCAGACAAGCTTGTTCTGCTAGAACACCCTACTCAGATGCACTGTGGCATTCAAGTGAACTGCTTTCATGCAAATATAACGACTGATGTTACAACCCACCTTGCCTGTGGCACCTGATGAACAGAAGAGTAAGCCACCGCAGCGCTTCAAAACCATCCCTGCACGTGCCGCTCCTTGTCGCTCTCTGGCCTTATCTCATATCCTTATCCACTTCTGTGGAGAGCCTGCCACGGCACCTGCAAAGCAAGACGGACACCTTTCATAGTCACCTTGTGCTACTTGGTCGTTCTGCTCCAACCCAGCTCATGACCAGCCCCTCTTCTTACACAGCTCTTCAGAGTGCAGTTTGCTCCTTTGAGCCTGTGCGAGACACCTGTGAAAGAAAAAGAAACGCATAGGCCGATGCAGCATCCAAAGACACAGCACAACTAGGTAAGTTACTCTCATCTGCTCCCTTACCTCTGCCGCTTACCAGCCCCCGAGGCAGATGCTTCAATCTACCCTCTTCAAACAGCTACAACACCTCTAAAAGACAAAGAGGGGATGCCTAGAGGAACAGTGAGACCTACAACACAACAACTGCTACATCTGTTCCTCACTCACCTTGCCAGAGGCAGCTCTGCGTGTGACATCCCAGGTTGTACACTGCGTTACCTAACCCTTACCGTAACCCTTACCCTAAACCTTCTCACCCTTACCATTACCCAAATCCTTACCTTTACTTTTTCCTTACCCTTACTCTTTCCTTTAACCATAACCTTACCCTTACCCTATACCTTACTCCAACCCTTCCCCTTACCTTCCCCTTCCCCTTACACTTAACCTAACCCTTACCCTTCTGCTTCCCCTAAAACATATCCTAACACATTCCCTTACCCTTACACTTACCCTAACCCTTTCTATTACCCTTACACTTACTCTTGCCCTAATCCTTGCTTGCACCCTTACACTTATCCTAACCCTTACCCTTACCCATACTCAAACCCTTACTCTAACCCTTACCCTGACCCGTACCCTTACCCTTACCCTTAACCTAAGCCTAAACCTTAAACCTTACTTTAAAGCTTACCCTTTCTGCTACACTTACCCTTAGCCGAAATCTAAACCTTACACTTACCCTTAGCCTAACCCTCACCCTTACCATTACCCATACCCTTATTCTTACCCTTACCGTAACCCTTACCTTTACACTTACGGTTACCATTAACCTTACCCTTACCCTAACATTTATCCTTAACCTAACCCTTACCCTAAACCTTACCCCAACCCTTACCCTGACCCTTACATTGACCCTAACCCTTACCCTAAAACTTACACTTAATCTTAACCTTAACCTTACCCTTAACATTCACCTAATACTTACGCATACGTTTTCCTGACTTTAACCCTAAAACTAACCCTAACCATTACCCTAACATTTAACCTTACCCTAACCCTAACCGTAACTCTAACCCTTACCCTGACCTGTACCCTTACCCTTACCCTTACCCTTATACTTACCCTAATTCTTACCCATACCCTAACACATATTTGTACCCTTAACCTTACCGTTACCCTTAACCTTACCCTTACCCTTACTCTATCCGTTACCCTTACGCTTACCCTTAACATAAACCTTACCCTTGACCTTACCCTTACCATAAGCCATACAACAACACTTACATGTACACTTACGCTTGCACTTACCCTAGCAATTACTCGTACAATTACCCTTAACCTTACTATTAAGCTAACCCTAAACCTTACCCTTATCCTAACACTTACCCTTATCCTAAACCTTACCCTTTCTGCTACACTTACCCTTTGCCTAATTCTAAACCTTACCCGAACCCTCACCCCTACCTAAATCTAACTAAAATCTAACCATTACCCTAACGCCTCACCCTTACAATATACATATTTTTACCCTTTACCCCAACCCTTACCTTGACCCTTACATTAACCCTAATCCTTACACTAAACCTTACACTTACTCTTAACCTTAACCTTAGCTGTAACCTAATACTTACTCTTACGTTTCCCTCACCCTAACCCTAAAATTAACCCTAACCATTACCCTAACACTTACCCTTACCCTAACCCTTACTCTAACCCTTACAATTACCCGTACTTTTACACATACCCTTACACTTACCCTTACTCTTAAACTTACACTAACCCTTACCCTTAACTAAATCTAACCCTTACAGTAAACATCATCCTTACCCTTACCATTATCCCTTCTCTTACCCTTATCCTAAACATTTCCCAAACCCTTACCCTTACATTAAACCTAACCCTTACCATAACTCTTAACCTTATCCTTAAACTTAACCTAATACTTACCCTTCCGTTTCCCTCACCCTAAACCTAAAATTAGCCTAACCATTACCCTAACACTTACCCTTACTCTAACCCTTACCCTGAACTTAAGTGGAAGTGTTAGGATAACGTTAACCTTAAGGGTGACCCTTAAGCTTATCCTTAATGTTTATGGTTAGGTTAAGAGTAATTGTACGAGTAATTACTAGGATAAGTGTAAGCGTAAGTGTACATGTAAGTGTTGATGTATGGCTTATGGTAAGGGTAAGGTAAAGGGTAAGGTTTATGTTAAGGGAAAGTGTAAGAGTAACGGATAGAATAAGGGTAAGTGTAACGGTTAAGTGTTAGGGTAATGGTTAGGGTTAATTTTAGGATTAGGGTGAGAAAAATGTAAGGTTAAGTACTAGCTTAAGGTTAAGGGTAAGGTTAAGGTTAAGAGTAAGTGTAAGGTTTAGGTTAAGGGTTAGGGTTAATGTAAGGTTCAGGGAAAGGTTTGGGGTAAGGTTTAGGGTTAGGTTCAGCTTAAGGGTAAGGGTTGGGGTAAGGTTAAGGGTATGGATAAGGATAAGTGTAAGGGATAGGGTAAGGGTAAGGGTTAGCGTAAGGGTAAGATTAATGGTAAGGTTTATGTTAAGGGTAAGCGTAAGGGTAACGGATAGAGTAAGGGTAAGGGTAACGGTAAGGTTAAGGGTAAAAATATGTGTTAGGGTATGGGTTATGGTATGGGTAAGAGTTAGGGTAATGTAAGGGTAAGGGTGAGTGTAAGGGTATGGGTGAGGGTAAGGGTTAGAGTAAGGGTTAGGGTTAGGGTAAGGGTAAGTGTTAGAATAATGGTTAGGGTTAATTTTAGGGTTAGGGTGAGGGAAACGTAAGGGTAAGTATTGGGTTAAGGTAAGGGTAAGTGTAAGGTTTAGATTTAGGCTAATGGTAAATATAGCAGAAAGGGTAAGGTTTACGATAAGGGTAAGTGTTAGGGTAAGGGTAAGGTTTAGGGTAACATAAAGGGTAAGGATTACGGTAAGGGTAAGGGTATGGGTAGAATTTGTTAGAATATGGCTTATGGTAAGGGTAAGGTTTAGGGTAAGAGTAAGTGTAAGTGTATGTGTAAGGGTACGGGTCATTGTAAGGGTTAGAGTAAGGGTTAGGGTAAGGGTAGGTGTTAGGGTAATAGTTAGGGTTAATTTTAGGGTTAGGTTGAGGGAAACGGAAGGGTAAGTATTAGGTTAAGGTTAAGGGTAAGGTTAAGGTTAAGAGTAAGTGTAAGTTTTAGGGTAAGGGTAAGGGTTAATGTAAGGGTCAGGGTAAGGGTTAAGGTAAGGTTTAGGGTTAGAGTTAGGTTAAGGTTAAGTTTTAGGGTAAGGGTAAGTTATATGTATAAGGATAAGTGTAAGGGTAAGTGTTAGGGTAAGTGTAAGGATAAGGATAAGTGTACAAGTCAGGGTAAGGTTTAGAGTTAGGATTAGGGTTTGGGTTAGGGTAAGGGTAAGTGTTAGGGTAATGGTTAGGGTTAATTTTAGGTGTATGGTGACGGATAAGAAAGGGTAAGTAGTAGGTTAAGGTTAAGCGTAAGGTTAAGGTTAAGAGTAAGTGTAAGTTTTAGGGTACGGTTTAGGGTTAATGTAAGGGTCAGGGGAAGTGTTTGAGTAAGATTTAGGGTTAGGGTAAGAGTAAGTATATGGGTAATGGTAAGGGTAAGTGTTAGGGTTAGGGTAAGTGTAAGGTTTAGATTTAGGCTAAGGGTAAGTGTAGCAGAAAGGGTAAGGTTTACGGTAAGTGTAAGTGTAAGGATAAGGTTAAGGTTTAGGCTTACGTTAAGGGTAAGGGTAATGCTTTGGTAAGGGTAAGAGTAAGGGTAAAGGTAAGGGTTACGGTAAGGGTAAGGGTACTGGTAGAAGTATGTGTTAGAGTACGGCTTATGGTAAGGGTACAAGTAGCTCCCCCCCCAGAGACAGGACCCAAAGGTGTACAACCACTTCCCAACACCCCTGAGACACAGGCCCCAACCGCCCCCCCAGACACAGCGACCCAAATTCTACAAGCAGCTCCCAACCCCTGCCAGGCAGGCCCCCTACCCTATACAAGCAGCTCCCAACCCTCCCCCCCTGCCCCGAGGGAGGCCCCCAAGGCCCCCACAAACACAGGCCCCTACAGTGTACAGGCAGCTCCCAGCCACCCCCAGATGCTGGCCCCAAAGTTGTACAAACAGCTCCCAGCCACCCTGCAGAAACAGATTCCTACATTGTACAAGCAGTTCCCAGCCCGCTAGACACAGGCCCTGACCCCCCACACATGCAGGCCCCAAAGGTGTACAAGCAGCTCCCACCCCTCCCCCAGACGCAGGTCCCAAGCCCCCCCCCCCAAACACAGGCCCCTACAACCAGCACCCAACCCCCTACCCCCGATGCCAGGCCCAAAGGTGTAGAAGCAGCTCCAAACCTCCTCCCTCAACCCAGGCTCCAACAGTGTACAAGCACCTCCCAACCAACCCTCCCCTTCCCCCCCCCCGCCCCCCGACACAGGCTCCAAAGGAATACAAAGAGCTCCCACCCCTCCCCCAGATGCTGGTCTCAACCCCCCCCCCGCCCCCAGAAGCAGGCCCCAAAGGTGTAGAGTCAGCTCCCAACCCCCTCAATGCCGGCCCCAAGGGTCTACAAGCAGCTCCCCCCTTGCCCCCAGATACCGGCCCCCAGACACAGACCCCAAAAGCCTAATCACAGGCCCTGAACTCTAGAGGCAGGCTCCAAAACCCAGGACAAAGCCCCACTGGTTCGAGACAGGGCCCAAATCCCAGACACAGGCCCCAAACGCTAAACATATGCCAAAAAAAGTATTAGTGCTGGTGCCAAATGTTACAGACAGGCCCAAAAGCCCGAGATGCTCAAGGCTGAGACGTAACTTGGCTTTCTGAATTACTGGAAAGCAGCTTTCATTCTCAGATAATTGTGTGCAGGCTGATTAAGGAGGTATTGGGGAGGCAAGGACAATCCCCAGACAAGGACTGTATATCTCGAAACAAGACACTGGAACTCATGATAAGGAAGCGGCAGGCGGACAGAGAAACGAATGTAAGGACTATAACTCTCGAAACTGGACATTGGAATTCATTATAAAGATACAACAAACGGGAGAATTAGCAACAACCAGCTCTTGCAATTAAGAAACATGCCAATTCAGCAGATTCCTGACCAAAGGTGAAAAGTACACTGTGAGGAAGACTCGGGGTCTTCCTCCCAAAGACCCCTGCCCACGTCCCAAAGACCCCAGCCCACAATTCTTGGCAGGCTCTGCGCAGGCGCAAGGTGCCAAAAGGCTAATTAGCATGAGAAGGGAGGGAAGGCGGGGATAGGTAATGCATATGTATAGGTGCTTGTAGAATATTGATAGATTGATTGTATAAATTCAAGACTGCTTTCTGCTTTGGGTATGCACGATAGGTGGAGAGATCCCCCGTGCATCCAGCGCTGCAATAAAGAATATACCACTTAAAGGAATTTCGGCTTCGATCTTTGAATGAATTTGGCGACCCAGATGGGACAACCTCTCTGCCGGACCGCAGGACCCGCTGGGAACAGGACTCCCTAGGGTACCCCCGGGATTTCCCGGAGGGACTCCTCGACTCACCGGATCACTGCGGAGGCAGACAAGGACCCCATCATTGTAAGTGAGTATATTCTCTATTCTGGTTTGTTTTTCTGGTAGACCGGTCATCTGGAACTGTCTGTAAGTCAGAAGGTGATCTTCTGCGAGGCAGTGTTTGGTATATACTTTGTGGTTAGCACCATAAGTACATGTTTGGGGACCTTAAGGAAGGAGCTCGCTTTAAGGTCCATCTGGAATTGTGTTGTCTATTTCGGTTTTCTGACTCATGGAGTATGGTATTTAACTCTGGTTCTTGTTACTGCGATTTTGGCTATTTTCCTGGTGGTAATAGTAGGTTCGTGGCATTGTTATAAGAAAGATATCGTTACGGTGTTACACAGTTCGGTTTTCTGACTTATCGCATGTGGAATTTGACTCTGACTATTGTTACTGTGATTTTGGCAATATTGCTGGTAATAGTAGTTTTGTGGCATCGCTACTGAAAGATATTGCGTGCCCGTATTTTTGTGAGTGATACGTTTTGTGATACGCTTTTGTAAGTAACATGTGTATTCTGAAAGTGTAAACTGGAAACTGGGGGGGCAAACAAGCAGTGAAATTTTAAAGAAAAGTGTGTTAGGATGTGTTTTAAGTCACTGGAAAGATATTGGAGGATCTGCCGGTGGAAGTGTGAACAGGAAAACATTGATAAAATATCGTAATCAGTGGTGGCCGCTTTATGAGCTGGAATGTGGAGAAAAGTGGCCCCTAAATGGAACTTTAAACTATAATATTTTGCTACAGTTAATGTTGTTTTTTGAGAAGCAGAACAGGAGGAAATGTTGTATACTGATGTTTCAGCATCTTGGTGGGAAAAGGTAGGGAATTAAGTTGGCCCCTGACTGAACCTTTGATGTTGGCATTAGAGAAGTACAGGCTGGAGAAAGATAAAGGAAGTGTTAAAAGGGTTGTTGAAAGTGTTAAAGGTGTTTGAAGTTGAATGAGCAGGGAAAGAGGATGTAGGAATGTTAATAGTTCTGCCTCTGCCCGAGGCAGAGATCTTAAAATCACGGGTGTTAGCCCTTTAGGGCAAAGGGACCATGATCAGTCTGAGAGAGTTGTCACAGAAACAGAAAAGCAGTCAACTCTTAAAACAACCTGAGTTCATGTGCGAGCTCAGATTGCTGATGGGACCGTTCAGGGAACTGTGGACAATTGCATTCCCCTGACCGACCCCCACTAAGACGCGAATCATCCTGAAAATTATGAACGGTTAAGTAAATACTAAAACCTGGATGAATTGGGAATTGAGAATATGCTTCCAACAAGGTCTAAAAGAAAGCCCTATGGAATTTTTGGACCAACTCTGAAATGTAATGAAAATAAAGAAATAAATAAATAAATAAATAAAACAAAACGGTTTGGACCTGGCTTTGGAGGACAAATTGACTAGCCTTTTCCTAGGGTAATCAACCCCTGATTTCAACAGGAATAACAGGGACCTGGGGAATCTACCCTAGCGGATCCTCCACTGGTTATAATGAAGCTAGGGGAGGAATGGAAGTGAAATTTCTTATTGCTATGGGGCAACGTATTCAGTTCTAAATCAAGCATTAATGCCTTCACAGAATTATTATGTTAGGGTAAAAGGTGTGTCGTGGTTTAACCCGGCCGGCAGCTAAACACCACGCAGCTGTTCGCTCCCCCTCCCCCTCCCTCTCTGGGACGGGGGAGAGAAATGGAAAGTGAAGCCTGTGAGTTGAGATAAAGACAGTTTAATAAGACAAAATAATAATAATAATAATAATAATAATAATAATAATAATAATAATAATAATAATAATAACAATAACAATAACAATAATAATAATACAATGATGATAATAGTACCACTACTAATAATGTGTACAAACAAGTGATGCACAATGCAATTGCTCACCACCCGCTGACCGATGGCCAGCCTAACCCCGAGCAGTCCGGCCCCCTCCCCCTGGCTAGCCACCCCTATGTATTGTTTAGCCTGACGTCAGATGCTATGGAATACCCCTTTGGCTAGTTTGGGTCACCTGTCCTGGGTCTGTCCCCTCCCAGCTCTTACTGCACCCCCAGCCTGCCTGTTGGCAGGACAGAGCAAGAAGCTGAGATGTCCTTGGCTTGGTATAAGCATTGCTCTGCAACAATTGAAACATCGGGGTGTTATCAGCACTCTTCTCATCCTAAGCCAAAACATAGCATTCTCCCAGCTACTAGGAAGAAAATTAACTCTGTTCTAACTGAAACCAGGACAAGGTGTAACCGAAAAGGCTTATTTTTGTGAACCTTTGAAGTACAAGTTAGGGAAACAATGGGGCATACACAGATTTTTATCTATGCCTAGCTCCTCATGGGCACTCTTAGGTAGAGATTTATTAGAGCAAGTAGGAGCAGAAATTGTCTTTGAAAAAGGGAAAATGGAATTAAGAACAGGAGAAGAACAACTAATAAATGTGTTAAGCTTGGCACTAATACAAACTGACCCTAAAAGTGAAATACCTTTAGAGATCACAGATCAAGTATGTCCAGGAGTTTGGGCTACCGAAGTCCCTGGAAGAGCTAAAAATGTGACCTCAATAATTATTAAATTAAAGCCAGGAGAGAAACCCGTTAAGGTTAAGTAATATCCTTTGAGGATAGAAGATAGGAAAGGAATTAAAGAGATAATTGATCAGTTTTTACAGTATGGATTATTGATTGAATGCGAATCAGAATACAATGCACCCATATTGCCAATTAAAAAGGCAGATGAAAAAGCTATAGGCTAGTTCAGGATTTGAGGGCCATAAATAAAATCACTGAGCATATACATCCAGTAGTGGCAAACCCTTATACTTTGCTGACTAAATTAAAGAATAGTCAAGTCTGGTTTACCGTACTGGATTTAAAAGATGCCTTCTTCTGCCTAGGCTTAGCCACAGAAAGCCAAAACCTATTCGCCTTTGAATGGGAAAATCCCGATTCAGGCAGAAAGACGCAGCTTACGTGGACATTACTACCTCAAGGATTCAAGAATAGCCCCACTATTTTTGGAAACCAATTAGCAAGGGAACTCGAAACATGGATACCTCCGGACACTGAAGGTGCTTTGTTACAATATGTAGATGATCTCTTAATAGCTACCGAGACTAAAGGGAGTTGGATTCAATGGACTATAAGTCGTCTTAATTTTCTGGGTTTAAATGGATATCAAGTCTCTTGACAGAAAGTCCAGCTGGCTCAACAAAGTGTGACCTATCTGGGATTTGACATTTCGGAAGGACAACGAGAACTAGGAACTGAACATAAGGAAGTCATTTGCCGGACTCCAGAACCTCAAATGGTAAAGGAGCTACAAAGCTTTTTAGGAATGACAGGTTGGTGTCGCCTTTGGATTTATAATTATGGACTATTGGTAAAGCCTCTATGTGAATTGATAAAGATTAACCAGTCAAAGTTAGTCTGGACTGGAGAAGCACAAAAAGTCTTTAAACAACTTAAACAAGAATTGATGATTTTGAAATATCAAGCAATATTGGTAGAACAGGACGACGTGGAAATTGTGATAATTCATATTGTGAATCTAGCCTCTTTTCTTAGTGATGCTCCGGCACAAGCTGTGATTCACGATTGTTTAGAAACTCTAGAGACTGTGTATTCCAGCCGACCAGACCTTAAGGAGGAGCCCATGGAAGATGCGGAAGAAACTTGGTTCACGGATGGGAGCAGTTTTGTTACGCAAAGACAACGTAAAGCTGGATATGCTATAACAACTACTCAGCAGGTAATCGAGTCTAAGCCTTTACCCCCTGGAACATCAGCTCAAAAGGCGGAGATAGTTGCTCTCACGAGAGCATTGGAACTGGCAGCGGGAAAAAGGGTAAATATTTGGACAGATTCTAAATATACATTCGGCGTGGTACATGCTCATGGAGCAATTTGGAAAGAACATGGATTGCTGACCGCTCAGTGAAAACACAAAGTATGCTGAAGAAATTTTAAAATTGTTAGAGGCTGTAAAACAACCAGAAAAGGTAGCTATCATGCATTGTCAGGGACACCAAAAGGGGAACACCGATTTTGAAATTGGAAAATCAATTGGCAGAGGCTAAGCAGGCAGCTGAAATAACTGAGGTGAAGGCATTGTCTTTGATACCAGACGGTAAAATCCAAACTATATCCAAATTATACAAAAGAAGACTTAAAATTAATTGAAGATTTGAAAGGTAAAATGAAACCAGATGGATGAGTATATTTAAAAGATAACCACATAGTAATACCCTCTAGTTTGACATGGCCCATAGTTCTTACAGAACACAATAAAACGCACTGGGGAGCTGGCACACTGCATAAGAGCCCGAGTCAGACATTAGTGGGACGATATGATAAAACAAGTAACTCAACAATGTAGCATTTGCTTACACAATAACCCCAATACCAAGCATAGAATAAAATTTGGAATAATCGGTAAAGGAAATTATTCGGGGCAACAGTGGCAAATTGATTTTTCAGAACTCCCTAGAAAAAGGGGGTATCATTATTTACTGGTTCTGACTGACACGTTTTCAGGAAGGCCTGAAGCCTTTCCCTGTCGAACAAACAAAGCAAGAGAAGTGGTTAAAGTCTTGTTAAATGAAATAATACCATGCTTTGGGATTCTAGTAGCAATGTCTTCTGATAGAGTTTCACATTTTTGTGCACAAGTGGTAGACCAGATAAGTAAGATTCTAAAGATAGATTGGCAACTGCATACTCCTTATAGACCACAGGCAAGTGGACAGGTAGAAAAAATGAACCATTTAATTAAACAATAAATAGCTAAAATTGGATAAGAAGCTAATTTGTCATGGCCTCAATCCCTCCCTTTAGCATTACTTGGAATTAGAGTTAAACCTAGAATAAAAGGAAATTTGAGTCCCTTCAAAATCTTATATGGAAGGCCATAGCAATTTCTATTTAGTGGAGAGGACCTAACGCAGTTAGGATCAGAATATTTATATGCTTATATAACTGAACTTCAGAAACAATTAAATAAAGTACATACATTTGTTTTAGGGACCAGGGCTAGAGGGTTGGATCAACCAATCCACCCCTTTAAGCTCGGGGATTATATATATATAAAGACTTTTTCAGGACAACCCGTGCAGGAAAAATGGAAGGAAAGTGGATGGGACCATACCAAGTATTACTGACAACACACACCGCCATTAAGATTAAGAAGCAAGCAGCTTGGATCCACAATTCAAGGGTGAAGAAGGCCCCGGCGAGGATATGGACCACCACTCCAATTGAACCAACAAAATTACGGTTTTCCAGATCCTAATGATTGCAGGGGTGCAGTTCTCGGATTTGGGGTGGGCAACTTGGGATGAGAACTTACACCTGACCTTAATACAAACAATTTCTCAAGTAACTAATAAGACGAACTGTTGGGTATGCACCCATCTGCCACAGCATGGGAATAAGGGTGTATCGTTAATTGGGATTCCCTTGCCTGCAAACTTATCTTGGACTAATTTGTGGGAAAACACGTCTTGGGGTCGAAAATATTAAGCAGTTTTGGAACTAGAACTGAGTAGCTTCATGCCGTTAGAATCCTATTATGTATGTGTACAAAGGTGTAACCCGCCTAAGGGTATAGGAAAACAGCATTGTATAAATACGGATACTACTTATGTGGGAAATCAGACATCTTGTAATTGAACAATTGATATTAGTACGACTAGCGGCTGGGCAAATTCAACCAGCTGGACGGTTCCAGAAGGAAAAGGGTGGTATTGGCTATGCAATGATACAGCCCGTAAGGTCTTGCCTGAGAATTGGAAGGGAACTTGCACTCTTGGAGCGGTAGTCCCCAATATGACAGTACATGATGTAGTGCCTCGAGGTTACTTGAGAAATCATATCCGGAGAATCAGATGAAAAATTAACAATCCATTGGTAGAGAGACACACCCCTTTTCATAGTTTTGTGCGATGGTTTATCCCATGGTTAGGAGTGAGTGAATTGGAAAAGGCAATAGTTAATATTTCTGCAATTATAGAGAAGTTAGAAAACAAAATTCTGGATGCTATAAAGGCTCAACAAGAAGAGATATCTAGTTTATCACAGGTAGTATTCCAAAATCGGATGGCCCTAGACTTGTTACTGGCCACTCAAGGGGGAGTCTGTACAGTAATAAACACAAGTTGTTGTATGTATGTAGATCAGAGTGGAAGGATCTCTACCGACCTGGAAGAAATATGGAAGCAGACCAGGATCCTACATGAGATCAGTAAAGATGATCTTTCATGGAGTTTTAGTGAACTATGGACTAAGTTAACCTCCTGGTTGCCCAATTTCCAATGGTTGAAACAAGTATTCATTGCTCTAATCGTATTAGTAGTGTTAGGAATATTTGTGTGCATGTTGTTTAGATGCCTGCTTTGTTGTGTTACTGTAAATAAAGAAAGTATCTGATGCAAAAGAATTTGCATGGGAAAAGAAAAGGGGGGATTGATTAAGGAGGTATTGGGGAGGCAAGGACAATCCCCAGACAAGGACTGTGTATCTCGAAACAAGACACTGGAACTCACGATAAGGAAGCGGCAGGCGGACAGAGAAACGAATGTAAGGACTATAACTCTCGAAACTGGACATTGGAATTCATTATAAAGATACAACAAACGGGAGAATTGGCAACAACCAGCTCTTGCAATTAAGAAACATGCCAATTCAGCAGATTCCTGACCAAAGGTGAAAAGTACACTGTGAGGAAGACTCGGGGTCTTCCTCCCAAAGACCCCTGCCCACGTCCCAAAGACCCCTGCCCACAATTCTTGGAAGGCTCTGCGCAGGCGCAAGGTGCCAAAAGGCTAATTAGCATGAGAAGGGAGGGAAGGCGGGGATAGGTAATGCATATGTATAGGTGCTTGTAGAATATTGATAGATTGATTGTATAAATTCAAGACTGCTTTCTGCTTTGGGTATGCACGATAGGTGGAGAGATCCCCCGTGCATCCAGCGCTGCAATAAAGAATATACCACTTAAAGGAATTTCGGCTTCGATCTTTGAATCAAGGCTAGATAGGATGGGGCTTCAGGCACCTCTTCACCTGAGGAAACACACTGCCATCAGGCACCGCTGTGCCAGACAAGCTTGTTCTGCTAGAACACCCTACTCAGATGCACTGTGGCATTCAAGTGAACTGCTTTCATGCAAATATAACGACTGATGTTACAACCCACTTTGCCTGTGGCACCTGATGAACAGAAGAGTAAGCCACCGCAGCGCTTCAAAACCATCCCTGCACGTGCCGCTCCTTGTCGCTCTCTGGCCTTATCTCATATCCTTATCCACTTCTGTGGAGAGCCTGCCACGGCACCTGCAAAGCAAGACGGACACCTTTCATAGTCACCTTGTGCTACTTGGTCGTTCTGCTCCAACCCAGCTCATGACCAGCCCCTCTTCTTACACAGCTCTTCAGAGTGCAGTTTGCTCCTTTGAGCCTGTGCGAGACACCTGTGAAAGAAAAAGAAACGCATAGGCCGATGCAGCATCCAAAGACACAGCACAACTAGGTAAGTTACTCTCATCTGCTCCCTTACCTCTGCCGCTTACCAGCCCCCGAGGCAGATGCTTCAATCTACCCTCTTCAAACAGCTACAACACCTCTAAAAGACAAAGAGGGGATGCCTAGAGGAACAGTGAGACCTACAACACAACAACTGCTACATCTGTTCCTCACTCACCTTGCCAGAGGCAGCTCTGCGTGTGACATCCCAGGTTGTACACTGCGTTACCTAACCCTTACCGTAACCCTTACCCTAACCCTTCTCACCCTTACCATTACCCAAATCCTTACCTTTACTTTTTCCTTACCCTTACTCTTTCCTTTAACCATAACCTTACCCTTACCCTATACCTTACTCCAACCCTTCCCCTTACCTTCCCCTTCCCCTTACACTTAACCTAACCCTTACCCTTCTGCTTCCCCTAAAACATATCCTAACACATTCCCTTACCCTTAAACTTACCCTAACCCTTTCTATTACCCTTACACTTACTCTTGCCCTAATCCTTGCTTGCACCCTTACACTTATCCTAACCCTTACCCTTACCCTTACTCAAACCCTTACTCTAACCCTTACCCTGACCCGTACCATTTCCCTATCCCTTACCCTTATTCATACCATTACCCTTACCCTTAACCTTACCCTTACCCTAACACTTACCCTAACCCTTAACCTATCTGCTACACTTACCCTTTTCCTAAACCTAAACCTTACCCTTACCCTTACCCTTAACCTAAGCCTAAACCTGAAACCTTACCGTAAAGCTTACCCTTTCTGCTACACTTACCCTTAGCCTAAATCTAAACCTTACGTTTACCCTTAGCCTAACCCTCACCCTTACCATTACCCATACCCTTATCCTTACCCTAACCCTTACCTTTACACTGACGGTTACCATTAACCTTACACTTACCCTAACACTTATCCTGAACCTAACCCTTACCCTAAACCTTACGCCAACCCTTACATTAACCCTAACCCTTACCCTAAACCTTACACTTACTCTTAACATTAACCTTACCCTTAACCTTTAGCTAATACTTAACCTTACGTTTTTCTCACCCTAACCCTATAATTAACCATAACCATTACGCTAACACTTAACCTTACCCTTACAATAAGCCATACAACAACACTTAAATGTACACTTACGCTTACAGTTACCGTAGGAATTACTCGTTCAATGACTCCTAACCTTACCCTTACACTTACCCTTACCCTTACCCTTCTCCATACCATTATCCTTACCCTAAACCTTACACTTACCCTTATCCTTACCCTAACCCTCACCCTTACCATTAACCATACCCTTACTCTTCTCCTTACCCTAAACCTTACCCCAACCCTTACCCTAACCCTTACATTAACCCTAACCCTTAACCTAAACCTTACACTTACTCTTAACCTTAACCTTACCCTTAAACTAATACATACCCGTACATTTCCCTCACCATAACCCTAATTTTAACAGTACCCATTACCCTAACACTTATCCTTACCTAACCCTAACCCTTACTCTAACCCTTACCCTGACCTGTACCCTTACACTTACCCTTACCCTTACACTTACCCTAACCCTTTCCCTTACCATTACCGATACCCTTACCCTTACCCTTACCCTTATCCTTACCATTACCCTTACCCTTAACCTAACCTTTATCCTAACACCCTTACCCTAATCCTACACCTTTCTGCTACACTTACCCTTAGCCTAAATCTAAACCTTACACGTACCCTTACCCTTTCCCTCACCCTTACCATTACCCATATCCTTACTCTTCCTTTTACCGTTATCATTAACCTTAACCTTACCCTATCCCTTACAATTATCCTTGTCCATACAACTTACCCTTACCCTAACACTTACCCTTAACCTAACTCTACACCTAAACCTTACCTGAAACCTTACCCTGACCCTTACATTAACCCTAACCCTTATCCTAAACCTTACTCTTAACCTTAACCTTACCCGTAACCTTAACCTAATCCTTACCCTTACGTTTCCCTCACCATAAGCCTAAAATTTACCCTAACCATTACCCTAACACCCTTACCCTAACCCTTACTCTAACCCTTACAATGACCCATACCCTTACACATACACTTACACTTACCCTAAACCTTACCCTTACCCTAACACTTACCCTTATCGTAAACCTTACCCTTTCTGCTACACTTACCATTAGCCTAAATCTAAATCTTACACTTACCCTTACTTGAACCGAATACTTACCCTTACGTTTCCCTCACCCTAACCCTAAAATTAACCCTAACCATTATTCTAACCCTTACCCTCACCCATACCCTTACACTCACCCTTACCCTTACATTACCATAACTCTTACCCATACCATAACCCATACCCTAACACATATTTGTACCCTTAACCTTACCGTTACCCTTACCCTTACCCTTACTCTATCCGTTACCCTTACGCTTACCCTTAACATAAACATTACCATTAATCTTACCCTTACGCTAACCCTTACCCTTACCCTATCCCTTACACTTTTCCTTATCCAAACTCTTAACCTTACCCCAACCCTTACCCTTAAGCTGAACCTAACCCTAAACCTTACCCCAAACCTTTCCCTGAACCTTACATTAACCCTAACCCTTAACCTAAACCTTACACTTACTCTTAACCTTAACCTTACCCTTAACCTTAAGCTAGTACTTAACCTTACATTTTTCTCACCCTAATCCTAAAATTAACCCTAACCATTACCCTAACACTTAACCGTTACACTTACCCTTATTCTATCCGTTACCCTTACGCTTTCCCTTAACATAAACCTTACCCTTGACCTTACCCTTACCATAAGCCATACAACAACACTTAAATGTACACTTACGCTTACACTTACCCTAGCAATTACTCGTACAATTACCATTACCCTTAACCTAAGCCGAAACTTTAAACCTTACAGTAAACCTTACCCTTTCTGCTACACTTACACTTAGCCTAAATCTAAACCTTACACTTACCCTTACTGTAACCCTCACCCTTATCATTACCAATACCCTTACTCTTACCCTTACCCTAACCCTTACAATTACCCGTACTTTTACACATACCCTTACACTTACCCTTACTCTTAAACTTACACTAACCCTTACCCTTAACTAAAACCCTTACAGTAAACATCATCCTTACCCTTACCATTATCCCTTCTCTTACCCTTATCCTAAACGTTTCCCAAACCCTTACCCTTACATTAAACCTAACCCTTACCATAACTCTTAACCTTATCCTTAAACTTAACCTAATACTTACCCTTATGTTTCCCTCACCCTAAACCTAAAATTAGCCTAACCATTACCCTAACACTTACCCTTACTCTAACGCTTACCCTGAACTGTACCCTTACACTTCCACTTACCCACTTAAGTGTAAGAGTTAGGATAACGTTAACCTTAAGGGTGACCCTTTAGCTTATCCTTAATGTTTATGGTTAGGTTAAGAACAAGGGTAATGGTTTGGTAAGGGTAAGGTTAAGGGTAATTTTACGAGTAATTGCTAGGGTAAGTGTAAGCGTAAGTGTACATGTAAGTGTTGTTGTATGGCTAATGGTAAGGGTAAGGTCAAGGGTAAGGTTTATGTTAAGGGTAAGCGTAAGGGTAAGGGATAGAGTAAGGGTAAGGGTAAGGTTAAGGGTAACGGTAAGGTTAAGGATACAAATATGTGTTAGGGTATGGGTTATGGTATGGGTAAGAATTAGGGTAAGTATAAGGGTAAGGGTCAGGGTAATGGTAAGAGTAAGGGTTAGGGTTAGGGTAAGGTTAAGTGTTAGGGTAATGGTTAGGGTTAGTTTTACGGTTAAAGTCAGGAAAATGTATGCGTAAGTATTAGGTGAATGTTAAGGGTAAGGTTAAGGTTAAGAGTAAGTGTAAGGTTTAGGGTAAGGGTTAGGGTTAATGTAAGGGTCAGGGTAAGGGTTGGGGTAAGGTTTAGGGTAAGGGTTAGGTTACGAATAAGTGTTAGGGTAAGGGTAAGGTTAATGGTAACCGTAAGTGTAAGGGTAAGGGTTAGGGTAAGGGGAAGAGTAAGGGGAAGGGGAAGTCTAAGGGTCCGGGTCAGGGTAAAAGTTGGAGTAAGGGTTAGGGTTAGGGTTCGGTAAGGATAAGTGTTAGGGTAATGGTTACGGTTAATTTTAGGGTTATGGTGAGGGAAACGTAAGGGTATGTATTAGTTTAAGGGTAAGGTTAAAGTTAAGATTAAGTGTAAGGTTTAGGTTAAGGGTTAGGGTTAGAGTAAGGGTTAGGGTTAGGGTTAGGGTAAGGGTTAGGGATAATGTAAGGGTCAGGGTAAGGGTTGGGGTAAGGTTTAGTTTAAGGGTAAAAGTAAGTATAATGGTAAGGGTAAGAGTGAAGGTTAGGGTAATGGTTAGATTTAGGTAAGGGTGAGGGTTAGGGTAAGGTTTAGAATTAGGCAAAGGGTAAGTGTAGCAGAAAGGGTAAGGTTTAGGATAAGGGTAAGTGTTAGGATAAGGGTAAGGTTTAGGGTTAGCTTAATAGTAAGGTTAAGGGTAATTGTACGAGTAATTGCTAGGGTAAGTGCAAGCGTAAGTGTACATGTAAGTGTTGTTGTATGGCTTATGGTAAGGGTAAGGTCAAGGGTAAGGTTTATGTTAAGGGTAAGCGTAAGGGTAACGGATAGAGTAAGGGTAAGGGTAAGGTTAAGGGTAACGGTAAGGTTAAGGGTACAAATATGTGTTAGGTTATGGGTTATGGTATGGGTAAGAATTAGGGTAAGTATAAGGGTAAGGGTAAGTGTAAGGGTACAGGTCAGGGTAAGGGTTAGAGTAAGGGTTAGGGTTAGGGTTAGGGTAAGGTTAAGTGTTAGGGTAATGGTTAGGGTTAGTTTTAGGGTTAAAGTCAGGAAAACGTATGCGTAAATATTAGGTTAATATTAAGGGTAAGGTTAAGGTTAAGAGTAAGTGTAAGGTTTAGGCTAAGGGTTAGGGTTAATGTAAGGGTCAGGGTAAGGGTTGGGGTAAGGTTTAGGGTAAGGGTTAGGTTCAGGATAAGTGTTAGGGTAAGGGTAAGGTTAATGGTAACCGTAAGTGTAAAGGTAAGGGTTAGGGTAAGGGTAAGAATAAGGGTATGGGTAATGGTAAGGGTGAGGGTTAGGCTAAGGGTAAGTGTAAGGTTTAGATTTAGGCTAAGGGTAAGTGTAGCAGAAAGGGTAAGGCTTACGGTAAGGGTAAGTGTTAGGATAAGGGTAAGGTTTAGGGTTAGGTTAAGGGTATGGGATCGGGTAAGGGTAAGGGTAAGGGTAAGGGTAAGGGTAAGGGTTATGGTAAGGGTACGGGTACGGGTAGAAGTATGTGTTAGAGTATGGGTTATGGTAAAGGTAAGGGTTAGGGTAAGGGTAAGTGTTGGGGTAATGGTTAGGGTTAATTTTAGGGTTAGGGTGAGGGAAAAGTAAGGGTAAGTATTAGGTTAAGGTTAAGGGTAAAGTTAAGGTTAAGTGTAAGTTTTAGGGTAAGAGTTAATGTAAGGGTCAGGGTAAGGGTTCAGGTAAGGTTTAGGGTTAGGGTTAGGTTAAGGTTAAGTGTTAGGGTAAGCGTAAGTAGTATGGATAAGGATAAGTGTAAGGGATAGGGTAAGGGTAAGTGTTAGGGTAAGGGTAAGGTTAATGGTAACCGTAAGTGTAAGGGTAAGGGTTAGGGTAAGGGGAAGAGTAAGGGGAAGGGGAAGGGGAAGTCTAAGGGTCCGGGTCAGGGTAAAAGTTAGAGTAAGGGTTAGGGTTAGGGTTTGGTAAGGATAAGTGTTAGGGTAATGGTTACGGTTAATTTTAGGGTTATGATGAGGGAAACGTAAGGGTGTGTATTAGTTTAAGGGTAAGGTTAAAGATAAGATTAAGTGTAAGGTTTAGGTTAAGGGTTAGGGTTAGAGTAAGGGTTAGGTTTAGGGTAAGGGTTAATGTAAGGGTCAGGGTAAGGGTTGGGGTAAGGTTTAGTTTAAGGGTAAAAGTAAGTATAATGGTAAGGGTAAGAGTGAAGGTTAGGGTAATGGTTAGATTTAGGTAAGGGTGAGGGTTCGGGTAAGGTTTAGAATTAGGCAAAGGGTAAGTGTAGCAGAAAGGGTAAGGTTTAGGATAAGGGTAAGTGTTAGGATAAGGGTAAGGTTTAGGGTTAGCTTAATAGTAAGGTTAAGAGTAATAGTACGAGTAATTGCTAGGGTAAGTGCAAGCGTAAGTGTACATGTAAGTGTTGTTGTATGGCTTATGATAAGGTTTAGGTTAAGGTTAAGGTTTATGTTAAGTGTAAGTGTAAGGGTAACGGAGACAGTAAAGGTAAGGGTAAGGGGAACGGTAAGGTTAAGGCTACAAGTACGTGTTAGGGTATGGGTTATGGTAAGGGTAAGGGTTAGGGTAAGGGTAAGTGTTGGGGTAATGGTTAGGGTTAATTTTAGGGTTAGGGTGAGGGAAATGTAAGGGTAAGTGTTAGTGTAATGGTTAAGGGTAAGGTTAAGAGTAAGTGTAAGTTTTAGGGTAAGGGTTAGGGTTAATGTAAGGTTCAGGGTAAGGGTTGGGGTAAGGTTTAGGGTTAGGGTTAGGTTAAGGGCAAGATTACCCTTAAAATTACCCTTGCCCCTAAGATTAGGGCAAGGGTAAGGGCATGGATAAGGATAAGTGTAAGTGTTAGGATAAGGGTAATGTTAAAGGTAACAGTAAGTGTAAGGAGAAGGGTTAGGGTAAGCGTAAGGGTAAGAGTATTGGTAATGATAAGCGTGAGGGTTACAGTAGGGGTAAATGCAAGGTTTAGATTTAGGCTAAGGGTAAGTGTAGCAGAAAGGGTAAGGTTTACTGTAAGGTTTCGGCTTAGGTTAAGGGTAAGGGTAAGGGTAATTGTACGAGTAATTTTAGGGTTAGGGTAAGGTCAAGTGTTAGGGTAATGTTTAGGGTTAATTTTAGGGTTAGGGTGAGGGAAACGTAAGGGTAAGTATTAGGTTACAGCTAAGGTTAAGGTTAAGAGTAAGTGTAAGGTTTAGGGTAAGGGTTAGGGTTAATTTAAGAGTCAGGGTAAGGGTTGGGGTAAGGTTTAGGGTAAGGGTTAGGTTAAGGGTAAGTGTTAGGGTAAGAGTAAGGTTAATGGTAACCGTAAGTGTAAAGGTAAGGGTTAGGGTAAGGGTAAGAATAAGGGTATGGGTAATGGTAAGGGTGAGGGTTAGGCTAAGGGTAAGTGTAAGGTTTAGATTTAGGCTAAGGGTAAGTGTAGCAGAAAGGGTAAGGTTTACGGTAAGGGTAAGTGTTAGGATAAGGGTAAGGTTTAGGGTTAGGTTAAGGGTAAGGGATAGGGTAAGGGATTGGGTAAGGGATAGGGTAAGAGTAAGGGTAAGGGTAAGGGTAAGGGTAAGGGTAAGAGTAAGAGTTAGGGTAACGGAAAGCGTAAGGGTACGGGTGGAAGTATGTGTTAGAGTATGGGTTATGATAAGGGTAAGGGTTAGGGTAAGAGTAAGTGTAAGGGTATGTGTAAGTGTACGGGTCACTGTAAGTGTTAGAGTAAGGGTTATGTTAGGGGTAACTGTTAGGGTAATGGTTAGGGTTAATTTTAGGGTTAGTGTGAGGAAAATGAAAAGGTAAGTATTAGGTTAAGGTTAAGAGCAAGTGTAAGGTTTAGGTTAAGGGTAAGGGTTAATGTAAGCGTCCTGGAAAGGGTTCAGGTAAGGTTTAGGGTTAGAGTTAGGTTAGGGTTAAGTGTTAGGAAAAGGGTAAGTTGTATGTATAAGAATAAGTGTGAGAGTAAGGGTATTGGTAATGATAAGGGTGAGGGTTAAGGATAAGGTATAAGGATAAGAGTATTTTAATTTTTTAATTCAATTAATTTTAAATTAAATTTTTTTAATTTACTTAATTAATATTTTAATTGTACGAGTAATTGTTAGGGTAAGTTTAAGCGTAAGTGTACATTTAAGTGTTGTTGTATGGCTTATTTTAAGGGTAAGGTTAAGTGTTAGCGTAATGGTTATGGTTAATTATAGGGTTAGGGTGAGAAAAACGTAAGGTTAAGTATTAGCTTAAGGTTAAGGGTAAGGTTAATGTTAAGAGTAAGTGTAAGGTTTAGGGTACGGGTAAGGGTAAGGGTACGGGTCAGGGTAAGGGTTAGAGTAAGGGTTTGAGTAAGGGTAAGGGTAAGGGTTAGGATAAGTGTAAGGGTGCAAGCAAGGATTAGGGCAAGAGTAAGCGTAAGGGTAATAGAAAGGGTTAGGGTAAGTTTAAGGGTAAGGGAAAGTGTTAGGATATGTTTTAGGGGAAGCAGAAGGGTAAGGGTTAGGTTAAGTGTAAGGGGAAGGGGAAGGTAAGGGGAAGGGTTGGAGTAAGGTATAGGGTAAGGGTAAGGTTATGGTTAAAGGAAAGAGTAAGGGTAAGGAAAAAGTAAAGGTAAGGATTTGGGTAATGGTAAGGGTGAGAAGGGTTAGGGTAAGGGTTACGGTAAGGGTTAGGTAACGCAGTGTACAACCTGGGATGTCACACGCAGAGCTGCCTCTGGCAAGGTGAGTGAGGAACAGATGTAGCAGTTGTTGTGTTGTAGGTCTCACTGTTCCTCTAGGCATCCCCTCTTTGTCTTTTAGAGGTGTTGTAGCTGTTTGAAGAGGGTAGATTGAAGCATCTGCCTCGGGGGCTGGTAAGCGGCAGAGGTAAGGGAGCAGATGAGAGTAACTTACCTAGTTGTGCTGTGTCTTTGGATGCTGCATCGGCCTATGCGTTTCTTTTTCTTTCACAGGTGTCTCGCACAGGCTCAAAGGAGCAAACTGCACTCTGAAGAGCTGTGTAAGAAGAGGGGCTGGTCATGAGCTGGGTTGGAGCAGAACGACCAAGTAGCACAAGGTGACTATGAAAGGTGTCCGTCTTGCTTTGCAGGTGCCGTGGCAGGCTCTCCACAGAAGTGGATAAGGATATGAGATAAGGCCAGAGAGCGACAAGGAGCGGCACGTGCAGGGATGGTTTTGAAGCGCTGCGGTGGCTTACTCTTCTGTTCATCAGGTGCCACAGGCAAAGTGGGTTGTAACATCAGTCGTTATATTTGCATGAAAGCAGTTCACTTGAATGCCACAGTGCATCTGAGTAGGGTGTTCTAGCAGAACAAGCTTGTCTGGCACAGCGGTGCCTGATGGCAGTGTGTTTCCTCAGGTGAAGAGGTGCCTGAAGCCCCATCCTATCTAGCCTTGATTCAAAGATCGAAGCCGAAATTCCTTTAAGTGGTATATTCTTTATTGCAGCGCTGGATGCACGGGGGATCTCTCCACCTATCGTGCATACCCAAAGCAGAAAGCAGTCTTGAATTTATACAATCAATCTATCAATATTCTACAAGCACCTATACATATGCATTACCTATCCCCGCCTTCCCTCCCTTCTCATGCTAATTAGCCTTTTGGCACCTTGCGCCTGCGCAGAGCCTGCCAAGAATTGTGGGCTGGGGTCTTTGGGACGTGGGCAGGGGTCTTTGGGAGGAAGACCCCGAGTCTTCCTCACAGTGTACTTTTCACCTTTGGTCAGGAATCTGCTGAATTGGCATGTTTCTTAATTGCAAGAGCTGGTTGTTGCTAATTCTCCCGTTTGTTGTATCTTTATAATGAATTCCAATGTCCAGTTTCGAGAGTTATAGTCCTTACATTCGTTTCTCTGTCCGCCTGCCGCTTCCTTATCGTGAGTTCCAGTGTCTTGTTTCGAGATACACAGTCCTTGTCTGGGGATTGTCCTTGCCTCCCCAATACCTCCTTAATCAATCCCCCCTTTTCTTTTCCCATGCAAATTCTTTTGCATCAGATACTTTCTTTATTTACAGTAACACAACAAAGCAGGCATCTAAACAACATGCACACAAATATTCCTAACACTACTAATACGATTAGAGCAATGAATACTTGTTTCAACCATTGGAAATTGGGCAACCAGGAGGTTAACTTAGTCCATAGTTCACTAAAACTCCATGAAAGATCATCTTTACTGATCTCATGTAGGATCCTGGTCTGCTTCCATATTTCTTCCAGGTCGGTAGAGATCCTTCCACTCTGATCTACATACATACAACAACTTGTGTTTATTACTGTACAGACTCCCCCTTGAGTGGCCAGTAACAAGTCTAGGGCCATCCGATTTTGGAATACTACCTGTGATAAACTAGATATCTCTTCTTGTTGAGCCTTTATAGCATCCAGAATTTTGTTTTCTAACTTCTCTATAATTGCAGAAATATTAACTATTGCCTTTTCCAATTCACTCACTCCTAACCATGGGATAAACCATCGCACAAAACTATGAAAAGGGGTGTGTCTCTCTACCAATGGATTGTTAATTTTTCATCTGATTCTCCGGATATGATTTCTCAAGTAACCTCGAGGCACTACATCATGTACTGTCATATTGGGGACTACCGCTCCAAGAGTGCAAGTTCCCTTCCAATTCTCAGGCAAGACCTTACGGGCTGTATCATTGCATAGCCAATACCACCCTTTTCCTTCTGGAACCGTCCAGCTGGTTGAATTTGCCCAGCCGCTAGTCGTACTAATATCAATTGTTCAATTACAAGATGTCTGATTTCCCACATAAGTAGTATCCGTATTTATACAATGCTGTTTTCCTATACCCTTAGGCGGGTTACACCTTTGTACACATACATAATAGGATTCTAACGGCATGAAGCTACTCAGTTCTAGTTCCAAAACTGCTTAATATTTTCGACCCCAAGACGTGTTTTCCCACAAATTAGTCCAAGATAAGTTTGCAGGCAAGGGAATCCCAATTAACGATACACCCTTATTCCCATGCTGTGGCAGATGGGTGCATACCCAACAGTTCGTCTTATTAGTTACTTGAGAAATTGTTTGTATTAAGGTCAGGTGTAAGTTCTCATCCCAAGTTGCCCACCCCAAATCCGAGAACTGCACCCCTGCAATCATTAGGATCTGGAAAACCGTAATTTTGTTGGTTCAATTGGAGTGGTGGTCCATATCCTCGCCGGGGCCTTCTTCACCCTTGAATTGTGGATCCAAGCTGCTTGCTTCTTAATCTTAATGGCGGTGTGTGTTGTCAGTAATACTTGGTATGGTCCCATCCACTTTCCTTCCATTTTTCCTGCACGGGTTGTCCTGAAAAAGTCTTTATATATATATAATCCCCGAGCTTAAAGGGGTGGATTGGTTGATCCAACCCTCTAGCCCTGGTCCCTAAAACAAATGTATGTACTTTATTTAATTGTTTCTGAAGTTCAGTTATATAAGCATATAAATATTCTGATCCTAACTGCATTAGGTCCTCTCCACTAAATAGAAATTGCTATGGCCTTCCATATAAGATTTTGAAGGGACTCAAATTTCCTTTTATTCTAGGTTTAACTCTAATTCCAAGTAATGCTAAAGGGAGGGATTGAGGCCATGACAAATTAGCTTCTTATCCAATTTTAGTTATTTATTGTTTAATTAAATGGTTCATTTTTTCTACCTGTCCACTTGCCTGTGGTCTATAAGGAGTATGCAGTTGCCAATCTATCTTTAGAATCTTACTTATCTGTTCTACCACTTGTGCACAAAAATGTGAAACTCTATCAGAAGACATTGCTACTAGAATCCCAAAGCATGGTATTATTTCATTTAACAAGACTTTAACCACTTCTCTTGCTTTGTTTGTTCGACAGGGAAAGGCTTCAGGCCTTCCTGAAAACGTGTCAGTCAGAACCAGTAAATAATGATACCCCCCTTTTCTAGGGAGTTCTGAAAAATCAATTTGCCACTGTTGCCCCGAATAATTTCCTTTACCGATTATTCCAAATTTTATTCTATGCTTGGTATTGGGGTTATTGTGTAAGCAAATGCTACATTGTTGAGTTACTTGTTTTATCATATCGTCCCACTAATGTCTGACTCGGGCTCTTATGCAGTGTGCCAGCTCCCCAGTGCGTTTTATTGTGTTCTGTAAGAACTATGGGCCATGTCAAACTAGAGGGTATTACTATGTGGTTATCTTTTAAATATACTCATCCATCTGGTTTCATTTTACCTTTCAAATCTTCAATTAATTTTAAGTCTTCTTTTGTATAATTTGGATATAGTTTGGATTTTACCGTCTGGTATCAAAGACAATGCCTTCACCTCAGTTATTTCAGCTGCCTGCTTAGCCTCTGCCAATCGATTTTCCAATTTCAAAATCGGTGTTCCCCTTTTGGTGTCCCTGACAATGCATGATAGCTACCTTTTCTGGTTGTTTTACAGCCTCTAACAATTTTAAAATTTCTTCAGCATACTTTGTGTTTTCACTGAGCGGTCAGCAATCCATGTTCTTTCCAAATTGCTCCATGAGCATGTACCACGCCGAATGTATATTTAGAATCTGTCCAAATATTTACCCTTTTTCCCGCTGCCAGTTCCAATGCTCTCGTAAGAGCAACTATCTCCGCCTTTTGAGCTGATGTTCCAGGGGGTAAAGGCTTAGACTCGATTACCTGCTGAGTAGTTGTTATAGCATATCCAGCTTTACGTTGTCTTTGCGTAACAAAACTGCTCCCATCCGTGAACCAAGTTTCTTCCGCATCTTCCATGGGCTCCTCCTTAAGGTCTGGTCGGCTGGAATACACAGTCTCTAGAGTTTCTAAACAATCGTGAATCACAGCTTGTGCCGGAGCATCACTAAGAAAAGAGGCTAGATTCACAATATGAATTATCACAATTTCCACGTCGTCCTGTTCTACCAATATTGCTTGATATTTCAAAATCATCAATTCTTGTTTAAGTTGTTTAAAGACTTTTTGTGCTTCTCCAGTCCAGACTAACTTTGACTGGTTAATCTTTATCAATTCACATAGAGGCTTTACCAATAGTCCATAATTATAAATCCAAAGGCGACACCAACCTGTCATTCCTAAAAAGCTTTGTAGCTCCTTTACCATTTGAGGTTCTGGAGTCCGGCAAATGACTTCCTTATGTTCAGTTCCTAGTTCTCGTTGTCCTTCCGAAATGTCAAATCCCAGATAGGTCACACTTTGTTGAGCCAGCTGGACTTTCTGTCAAGAGACTTGATATCCATTTAAACCCAGAAAATTAAGACGACTTATAGTCCATTGAATCCAACTCCCTTTAGTCTCGGTAGCTATTAAGAGATCATCTACATATTGTAACAAAGCACCTTCAGTGTCCGGAGGTATCCATGTTTCGAGTTCCCTTGCTAATTGGTTTCCAAAAATAGTGGGGCTATTCTTGAATCCTTGAGGTAGTAATGTCCACGTAAGCTGCGTCTTTCTGCCTGAATCGGGATTTTCCCATTCAAAGGCGAATAGGTTTTGGCTTTCTGTGGCTAAGCCTAGGCAGAAGAAGGCATCTTTTAAATCCAGTACGGTAAACCAGACTTGACTATTCTTTAATTTAGTCAGCAAAGTATAAGGGTTTGCCACTACTGGATGTATATGCTCAGTGATTTTATTTATGGCCCTCAAATCCTGAACTAGCCTATAGCTTTTTCATCTGCCTTTTTAATTGGCAATATGGGTGCATTGTATTCTGATTCGCATTCAATCAATAATCCATACTGTAAAAATTGATCAATTATCTCTTTAATTCCTTTCCTATCTTCTATCCTCAAAGGATATTACTTAACCTTAACGGGTTTCTCTCCTGGCTTTAATTTAATAATTATTGAGGTCACATTTTTAGCTCTTCCAGGGACTTCGGTAGCCCAAACTCCTGGACATACTTGATCTGTGATCTCTAAAGGTATTTCACTTTTAGGGTCAGTTTGTATTAGTGCCAAGCTTAACACATTTATTAGTTGTTCTTCTCCTGTTCTTAATTCCATTTTCCCTTTTTCAAAGACAATTTCTGCTCCTACTTGCTCTAATAAATCTCTACCTAAGAGTGCCCATGAGGAGCTAGGCATAGATAAAAATCTGTGTATGCCCCATTGTTTCCCTAACTTGTACTTCAAAGGTTCACAAAAATAAGCCTTTTCGGTTACACCTTGTCCTGGTTTCAGTTAGAACAGAGTTAATTTTCTTCCTAGTAGCTGGGAGAATGCTATGTTTTGGCTTAGGATGAGAAGAGTGCTGATAACACCCCGATGTTTCAATTGTTGCAGAGCAATGCTTATACCAAGCTAAGGACATCTCAGCTTCTTGCTCTGTCCTGCCAACAGGCAGGCTGGGGGTGCAGTAAGAGCTGGGAGGGGACAGACCCAGGACAGGTGACCCAAACTAGCCAAAGGGGTATTCCATAGCATCTGACGTCAGGCTAAACAATACATAGGGGTGGCTAGCCAGGGGGAGGGGGCCGGACTGCTCGGGGTTAGGCTGGCCATCGGTCAGCGGGTGGTGAGCAATTGCATTGTGCATCACTTGTTTGTACACATTATTAGTAGTGGTACTATTATCATCATTGTATTATTATTATTATTATTATTATTATTATTATTATTATTTTGTCTTATTAAACTGTCTTTATCTCAACTCACAGGCTTCACTTTCCATTTCTCTCCCCCGTCCCAGAGAGGGAGGGGGAGGGGGAGCGAACAGCTGCGTGGTGTTTAGCTGCCGGCCGGGTTAAACCACGACACACCTTTTACCCTAACATAATAATTCTGTGAAGGCATTAATGCTTGATTTAGAACTGAATACGTTGCCCCATAGCAATAAGAAATTTCACTTCCATTCCTCCCCTAGCTTCATTATAACCAGTGGAGGATCCGCTAGGGTAGATTCCCCAGGTCCCCGTTATTCCTGTTGAAATCAGGGGTTGATTACCCTAGGAAAAGGCTAGTCAATTTGTCCTCCAAAGCCAGGTCCAAACCGTTTTGTT
This sequence comes from Aythya marila, assembly GCF_965140915.1. Taxonomy (NCBI): domain Eukaryota; kingdom Metazoa; phylum Chordata; class Aves; order Anseriformes; family Anatidae; genus Aythya; species Aythya marila. The sequence continues at coordinate 38,744 of NW_028137042.1, read as the reverse complement.
TTATTTATTTATTTATTTCTTTATTTTCATTACATTTCAGAGTTGGTCCAAAAATTCCATAGGGCTTTCTTTTAGACCTTGTTGGAAGCATATTCTCAATTCCCAATTCATCCAGGTTTTAGTATTTACTTAACCGTTCATAATTTTCAGGATGATTCGGGTCTTAGTGGGGGTCGGTCAGGGGAATGCAATTGTCCACAGTTCCCTGAACGGTCCCATCAGCAATCTGAGCTCGCACATGAACTCAGGTTGTTTTAAGAGTGTACCTCTTTTCTGTTTCTGTGACAACTCTCTCAGACCGATCATGGTCCCTTTGCCCTAAAGGGCTAACACCCATGATTTTAAGATCTCTGCCTCGGGCAGAGGCAGAACTATTAACATTCCTACATCCTCTTTCCCTGCTCATTCAACTTCAAACACCTTTAACACTTTCAACAACCCTTTTAACACTTCCTTTATCTTTCTCCAGCCTGTACTTCTCTAATGCCAACATCAAAGGTTCAGTCAGGGGCCAACTTAATTCCCTACCTTTACCCACCAAGATGCTGAAACATCAGTATACAACATTTCATCCTGTTCTGCTTCTCAAAAAACAACATTAACTGTAGCAAAATATTATAGTTTAAAGTTCCATTTAGGGGCCACTTTTCTCCACATTCCAGCTTATAAAGCGGCCACCACTGATTACGATATTTTATCAATGTTTTCCTGTTCACACTTCCACCGGCAGATCCTCCAATATCCTTCCAGTGACTTAAAACACATCCTAACACACTTTTCTTTAAAATTTCACTGCTTGTTTGCCCCCCCAGTTTCCAGTTTACACTTTCAGAATACACATGTTACTTACAAAAGCGTATCACAAAACGTATCACTCACAAAAATACGGGCACGCAATATCTTTCAGTAGCGATGCCACAAAACTACTATTACCAGCAATATTGCCAAAATCACAGTAACAATAGTCAGAGTCAAATTCCACATGCGATAAGTCAGAAAACCGAACTGTGTAACACCGTAACGATATCTTTCTTATAACAATGCCACGAACCTACTATTACCACCAGGAAAATAGCCAAAATCGCAGTAACAAGAACCAGAGTTAAATACCATACTCCATGAGTCAGAAAACCGAAATAGACAACACAATTCCAGATGGACCTTAAAGCGAGCTCCTTCCTTAAGGTCCCCAAACATGTACTTATGGTGCTAACCACAAAGTATATACCAAACACTGCCTCGCAGAAGATCACCTTCTGACTTACAGACAGTTCCAGATGACCGGTCTACCAGAAAAACAAACCAGAATAGAGAATATACTCACTTACAATGATGGGGTCCTTGTCTGCCTCCGCAGTGATCCGGTGAGTCGAGGAGTCCCTCCGGGAAATCCCGGGGGTACCCTAGGGAGTCCTGTTCCCAGCGGGTCCTGCGGTCCGGCAGAGAGGTTGTCCCATCTGGGTCGCCAAATTCATTCAAAGATCGAAGCCGAAATTCCTTTAAGTGGTATATTCTTTATTGCAGCGCTGGATGCACGGGGGATCTCTCCACCTATCGTGCATACCCAAAGCAGAAAGCAGTCTTGAATTTATACAATCAATCTATCAATATTCTACAAGCACCTATACATATGCATTACCTATCCCCGCCTTCCCTCCCTTCTCATGCTAATTAGCCTTTTGGCACCTTGCGCCTGCGCAGAGCCTGCCAAGAATTGTGGGCTGGGGTCTTTGGGACGTGGGCAGGGGTCTTTGGGAGGAAGACCCCGAGTCTTCCTCACAGTGTACTTTTCACCTTTGGTCAGGAATCTGCTGAATTGGCATGTTTCTTAATTGCAAGAGCTGGTTGTTGCTAATTCTCCCGTTTGTTGTATCTTTATAATGAATTCCAATGTCCAGTTTCGAGAGTTATAGTCCTTACATTCGTTTCTCTGTCCGCCTGCCGCTTCCTTATCATGAGTTCCAGTGTCTTGTTTCGAGATATACAGTCCTTGTCTGGGGATTGTCCTTGCCTCCCCAATACCTCCTTAATCAGCCTGCACACAATTATCTGAGAATGAAAGCTGCTTTCCAGTAATTCAGAAAGCCAAGTTACGTCTCAGCCTTGAGCATCTCGGGCTTTTGGGCCTGTCTGTAACATTTGGCACCAGCACTAATACTTTTTTTGGCATATGTTTAGCGTTTGGGGCCTGTGTCTGGGATTTGGGCCCTGTCTCGAACCAGTGGGGCTTTGTCCTGGGTTTTGGAGCCTGCCTCTAGAGTTCAGGGCCTGTGATTAGGCTTTTGGGGTCTGTGTCTGGGGGCCGGTATCTGGGGGCAAGGGGGGAGCTGCTTGTAGACCCTTGGGGCCGGCATTGAGGGGGTTGGGAGCTGACTCTACACCTTTGGGGCCTGCTTCTGGGGGCGGGGGGGGGGTTGAGGCCTGCATCTGGGGGAGGGGTGGGAGCTCTTTGTATTCCTTTGGAGCCTGTGTCGGGGGGCGGGGGGGGGGAAGGGGAGGGTTGGTTGGGAGGTGCTTGTACACTGTTGGAGCCTGGGTTGAGGGAGGAGGTTTGGAGCTGCTTCTACACCTTTGGGCCTGGCGTCGGGGGTAGGGGGTTGGGTGCTGGTTGTAGGGGCCTGTGTTTGGGGGGGGGGGGCTTGGGACCTGCGTCTGGGGGAGGGGTGGGAGCTGCTTGTACACCTTTGGGGCCTGCATGTGTGGGGGGTCAGGGCCTGTGTCTAGCGGGCTGGGAACTGCTTGTACAATGTAGGAATCTGTTTCTGCAGGGTGGCTGGGAGCTGTTTGTACAACTTTGGGGCCAGCATCTGGGGGTGGCTGGGAGCTGCCTGTACACTGTAGGGGCCTGTGTTTGTGGGGGCCTTGGGGGCCTCCCTCGGGACGGGGGGGGAGGGTTGGGAGCTGCTTGTATAGGGTAGGGGGCCTGCCTGGCAGGGGTTGGGAGCTGCTTGTAGAATTTGGGTCGCTGTGTCTGGGGGGGGGGGTTGGGGCCTGTGTCTCAGGGGTGTTGGGAAGTGGTTGTACACCTTTGGGTCCTGTCTCAGGGGGGGAGCTACTTGTACACTTTTGGGGTCTGTATTTGAGGGGGGTTGGGAGCTGCTTGTGCACTTTTGGACCTATGTTTAGGCTGGTTGGGAGTTGCTCATGCATTCTAGGTGCCTCCCTTTTGAGAAGGGTTGGGGCCTGCATCTGTGGGTGGTTGGGAGCTGCTTGTACACTATAGGGGCCATGGTCTTGGAGGGGGGTCTGGGCTGTTTCTACACCTTTGTGGCCTGTGTTTGGGGGGGGGGGGGGGGGGGTCTGTGCCTGGGGAAGTTGGGAGCTGTTTGTTCACTCTAGGAGCCTCCATTTGGGGGTCTTTGGGGCCTCCCTTTGAGGGGGAGGGAGTTGGGAGTTGGTTGTACACCTCCGCATCCCATGTCTTGGGGGGGGTGGGGGGAGTGGGACCGGTCTCTGAAGGGGCGGGTTGTGAGCTGCTTGTACACCTGTGTCGGGGGGAGGGTAGGGGGGTTGGCGGGGGTCGGGTCCGGGTCTTGGGCCAGTGTCTGGGTGGAGTCCAGTTCTTGGGAGGGGGTGGTGGGGTAGGAGCTGCTTGTGGGCAGTTGGGGTCTGCATCTGGGTGTGGTTGGTGCCTGCTTCTGTTGGCAGTTTGGGGCCTGCTTGTAGACTTGTGCAGCCTGGGTTTGGGGGCTTTTCTGTAACGTTTGGGGCCTGCATTTTTGCTTTGGGATGCATCTTGAGCTTTTGAGGCCTAGCAGTAGCATTTGGGGCCTGCATCTGGGGCTTTTCTGTAGCATTTTGGTTGCGTATTTGTGATTTGGGGCCTGTATCGTGGGTTTTGCCTTTTTTGTAGTTTCCATCTTTGTGTGTGTGTGTTTCGTTGTTGGTTGTCTGGGGTTAGGGGCAGTTTGGGGTTTGGATTAAGGTCAGTGTCATTAGCGTTAGGGGGTTGATAATAAGGGTTAGGGTTGTGGTTAGAGTTGTTAGGTTTAAGGGGAATAAGGATTTCAGGGTAAGGGGATCAAGGTTGTGGGAATAAAAATGTTGTTTTTGCGCAGTTACATCCTGTAGAGGGAAGGAAGGTGGTATTGAGATATGCTTGCAGTGATAAGACAGCTTAACAGTGTGAAATGAGTTCATCTGATTCGTGTCAATATGGAACAATGCTAGGGCCGCATGATATGATGAAAAGTCTGAGAAAACCAGAGTGGTTAATATATATAGTTCTTGAATCTTGCAAAGGAATGGTCCAGCAATTCGGGTCAATAGGGGATAAGAGAACAAAGGGGTTTCAGAATAACTGCTAACTATTACAACTGTTGCATGGGACACTATGCAAGTGTCTGCCATCCAGCCAAGATGGACAAAGGAGATGGACAAGAGAAAAGCCTGGGAGGAAGACTACGAGCCTTCAGTACGAGCGGCCCCCAGAGGGACCACCGGAGACTGATAACGCCTGCACCAGTGGGAGGGTTTGGATTCTGGGAACTAATTAGAATAACCCTGCCTTTTGTAGAAGTAGTAATGAATATGTATTAGCCTAGCAGCATAAAAACCAGCCGCCTGATGTAACTTGTGTGCGTCTTGGTGGAGCAGAGACTCCTGGCGCACCCAGCGCTGCTTGCTTACCTCTATTCATTTAATAAATTGTAAATTTCAATTGCAATCCTATTTGGGACCCAGTCATTTATTACAAGCGGGCGCTCGTCCGGGAGGGCTTTGGTTCCTGATTTCTGGTTTGATCTAGGAGAGGCACCCCCACCATTTGGTGGCTGCTGTTTGAGTCAGGTCGGAACTAATGGCATCTTGAACCTGAATAAAGGTAAGCAAAGTTTCTGATTCTTTTTTTCAGCTCCCTTGCCAGCTGCAGCACTATATTTTGCCCGTAACTGTGTGTGTGAAGATCCGAACGAAGATGACGGAGTCGTAAGCATTTAAAGCGTATACCGTTCGGTTGGGTGGGGTTCGGTTGCCTGTGTGTGTAAGAGTGTGACTGAGATGGAACTTAGTTCCGAAGCAATTGTGAAGGTCTTCTAACCGCGTTTTCAATCTCCCACGAGGGACGTGGCCGGTGAAGGACCGAAGGGATTCCTATAGGATTTGTGGGTGTGTGATAGGTCCTCGACCCCCTGCAAGACACTCTTACTAAGGTAACCAAGGGCTGTGGGAATTGCCATAGTAAAATTCCTAGATGGGTCAGACAAAATCGAAGACCAGAGACCAGAAGAAAGGGAGCAAATTACCAGTCATACCACCAGAAAGTCCATTAGGAATAACGATTCGAAATTGGAATGATAGGGACCCCAGAAAAGGAAAAAGTAAATTAAAAATGGTCCAGTATTGTGTGACAGAATGGCCAAAGGAGCCTTTAAGACTACATGTCTTTTGGCCTGTTTTTGGATCCTTCGAAGACTGGATTTGTCAGGCCTTAAATATCCATGTTAATTCAAAGGAAGCTTTTAGCCAGGAAGAAAGTGATTATGCAGGATTATGGATCAGGAGGACTTCACGTCCTTTTCCAGCCTCAATATTTACACTAAAAGCAGGTAAGAAATTTGAAGAACAAGAAGAACATGAAAAAGAAAAAGAAGATAAACGTGAGCCGTTGGATAAGCTACCACCTCCATATCCTAACAATCCACCCCTGGCGGCTCCCCCTCCGGTGGCTGTGGTATCGCCACCAGTACCACCGTTGCCCCAGCTTCCACCACCAACAGCACCAGAATTAGACCGACCTCCGGCCGCATGCAGGAGAAGTAGGACGGACGTATCTGAGAGGGCTTCTCTATATCCCTTAAGGGAGGTAACTGGTGTATAACTGGTGCGCGTCTTGGTGGAGCAGAGACTCCCGGCGTACCCAGCACTGTTTGCTTACCTCTATTCATTCAGTGAATTGTAAACTTTGATTGTAATCCTATTTGGGACTTTTATTTATTATAACAGACAAGCTTGTAAAACGCAGACAACCAGAATCCTTACAGCAATTAGGTGGAAATCACGGCATAAGAAACATTACCACCTCAAAGAGTAAAAACCTCAAAAGAAATGTGACTTGTAACAGGCCAGCAGCTGTGTATTTTCTGTGAAGCACCAGCTAGATTATGAACCTTGAATAGCACAGTTAAAGGGGAAACAGGGGAGGGTCGGGAGGGTCCCGGTCCTCGGCAGAAAAAAAAAGTGTATAAACTGTGTATGGAATTAGTAGGCACCCTCCTGCTTGTGGGACACCCGCCATTGTAATCTT
>NW_028137042.1:0-27500 GCF_965140915.1 Aythya marila | reverse complement strand
AACCGAATCAGAAGAAAAAATGTGATTTAACAACACAAAAAACCCTTAAACCTACCTGATGTTCTCCTAAATGTACAATCCACTCCCAACCACCAGAAAACCCAATGGAAACCCAAAAAAAAACAAACAAAGACCTCAAAACACGTCAAAAACACCCCAAAAAAGAATGGGATAACCCCCCAAAACGAAAGAAAACCCCAAAAAAATAGATCCACCCCAAAACGACACTAAACCTACCTGATGTTCTCCAAAACACGCAAGTTAAACTTTTCCAACATGATGAAAAACAAGAACCCAACAAAACCCAACAGAGACCCCAAAACATGGCAAAAACACCCCAAAAAAGAACGGGATCAACCCCAAAACTGGAAGAAAATTCCCCCCCCAAAAATTTACAATTTTCACCATGATGACCAACATGAACCAAACGAAAACCCAAAAGGAGACACCAAAACACGTCAAAAACACCCCAAAAAAGAAAGGGATCACCCCTAAACTGGAAGAAAATCCCCAAAAAGCACAGATCCAATCCCAAAACCAGCCTAAACCTACCTGATGTTCTCCAAAACCCACAAATTTACCCTTTTCCACCATGATGACCATGGAAAACCCAACGAAACCCAATGGAGACAAAAAACATGTCAAAAAAAACAAAAACAAAAACAAAAAAGAACAGGATCTACCCCAAAAACAGAAGAAAAACCCAAATGCCATAGATCCACCCCAAAAGTCCCCCTAAGCCTACCTGATGTTCTCCAAAACCCACAATTTACCCTTTTTCACAATGATGACCAACGAGAAACCAACAAAACCCAACGGACAACCCCAAAACACGTCAAAAACACCCCAAAAAAGAACAAGATCACACCAAAAAACAGAAGAAAACCCCAAATACCATGAATCCACCCCAAAAGTCCCCCTAAACCTACCTGATGTTCTCCAAAAGCCACAATTTACACTTTTTCACCATGATGACCAACAAGAACCCAACTAAAACCCAACGGAGACCCCAAAACACGTCATAAACACCCCAAAAAAGAACAGGATCACCCAAAAAAAAACAGAAGAAAAGACCAAATACCATGAATCCACCCCCAAATTCCCCTAAACCTACCTGAAGTTCTCCAAAACCCACAATTTACAATTTTCCACCACCATGACCACATAAAACCCAAGGAATACCAACGGAGACCCCAAAACACGTCAAAAACACCCCAAAAAAGAACGGGATCACCCCCAAAAACAAAAGAAAATCCCCCAAAACCATAGATCCAATCCCAAAACCAACCTAAACCTACCTGATGTTCTCCAAAACCAACAATTTACCCTTTTCCACCATGATGACCACGGAAAACGCAACGAAACCCAATGGAGACCCCAAAACACGTCAAAAACACCCCCAAAATGAATTGGATCACCCCCCCCCAAAAAAAAAAAAAAAAAAAAAAAAAAAGAAGAAAACCCCATATATCATGAATCCACCCCAAAAGTCCCCCTAAACCTACCTGATGTTCTCCAAAACCCACAATTTACACTTTTCCACCATGATGACAACGGAAAACCCAACGAAACCCAACGAAGAACACAAAACACGTCAGAAACACCTCAAAAATGAATTCGATCACCCCAAAACTGGAACAAAATCCCCCAAAACCATAGATCCACCCCAAAAACACCCTAAATCTACCTGATCTTCTCCAAAACCCACAATTTGCACTTTTCCACCATGATGACCATGGAAAACCCAACGAAACCCAACGGAGACCACAAAACACGTCAAAAACACGCCGAAAAACAACTGGATCACTAGAAAAAAACAGAAGAAAACCCTAAAAACCATGAATCTGCCCCAAAAGTCCTCATAAACCTACCTCATGTTCTCCAAAACCCACAATTTACACTTTTCCGCCATGATGACCACGGAAAACACAACGAAACCCAACGGAGACCCCAAAACACGTCCAAAACACCCCAAACAAGAACAGGATCACCCCCAAAACCAAAGAAAACCCCAAAAAGCACGGATCCAATCCCAAAACCACTCTAAACGTACCTGATGTTCTCCAAATCCAAATGTCCACTCCCAACCACCATAAAACCCATTAGGAACTCAACGAAACCCAACGGAAACCCCAAAAACACCTCAAAAACACCCCAAAAAATAACTGAATCAGAAGAAAAAACACCAAAAACTATGAAGTTCCCCGCAAAACCACCCTAAACTCACCTGATCTTCTTCAAAACCCACAATCCACTCCCATTTACCTTAAGGAACAACGAGAATCCAACTAAAACCCAACGGAGACCCCAAAACAAGTCGAAAACACCCCAAACAAGAACAAGATAACCCCTAAAAAAGAAAGAAAACCCCAAAAAAACATAGATCCACCCCAAAACGACACTAAACCTACCTGATGTTCTCCAAATCCCAAAGTCCACTCCCAACAAACTTAAAACACATTAGGAAATCAACAAAACGCAACGGAAACCCCAAAACACGTCAAAAACACCACAAAAAAAAGCGGGATCACCCCCAAAACCGAAAGAAAACCCTAAAAGCCGTTGATCCACCCCAAATGTCCCCCTAAACCTACCTGATGTGCTCCAATACCCACAATTTACCCGTTTTCACCATGATGAACAACAAGAACCCAACAAAAACCAACGGAGACCCCAAAACACATCAAAAACACCCCAAAAAATAACTGAATCAGAAGAAAAAACACCAAAAACTATGAATTTCCCCGCAAAACCACCCTAAACTCACCTGATCTTCTTCAAAACCCACAATCCACTCCCATTTCCCTTAACGACCAACGAGAATCCAACTAAAACCCAACGGAGACCCCAAAACAAGTCAAAAACACCCTAATAAAGAACGGAATCACCCCCTAAACTGGAAGAAAATCCCCCCCAAAACATAGATCCACCCCAAAAGGACACTAAACCTACCTGATGTTCTCCAAAACCCACTATTCAGCCTTTTCCACCAAAATGAACAAGGAAAACACAACGAAACAAAACAGAGACCAAAAAAACACGTCAAAAACACCCCAAACAAGAACGGAATCACCCCCAAAACTGGAAGAAAATCCCCCAAAAACATAGATCCACCCCAAAAAGACAGTAAACCTACCTGATGTTCTCCAAAACCCACAATTTACACTTTTCCAACATGATGACCAACAAGAACCCAGCAAAACCCAACGGAGACCACAAAACACGTCAAAAACACCCCAAACAAGAACGGAATCACCCCCTAAACTGGAAGAAAATCCCCCCAAAAACATAGATCCACCCCAAAACGACACTAAACCTACCTGATGTTCTCCAAAACCCACTATTCAGCCTTTTCCACCAAAATGAACAAGGAAAACACAACGAAACAAAACAGAGACCACAACACACGTCAAAAACACCCCAAACAAGAACGGAATCACCCCCAAAACTGGAACAAAATCCCCCAAAAACATAGATCCACCCCAAAAAGACAGTAAACCTACCTGATGTTCTCCAAAACCCACAATTTACACTTTTCCAACATGATGACCAACAAGAACCCAGCAAAACCCAACGGAGACCCCAAAACACGTCAAAAACACCCCAAAAATGAATTCGATCACCCCCCCAAAAAAAACAGAAGAAAACCCCAAATACCATGAATCCACCCCAAAAGTCCCCCTAAACCTACCTGATGTTCTCCAAAACCCACAATTTACACTTTTCCACCATGATGACCACGGAAAACCCAACGAAACCCAACGGAGAACCCAAAACACGTCCAAAACACCCCAAAAAAGAATGGGATCACCCCAAAACTGGAACAAAATCCCCCAAAAACATAGATCCACCCAAAAAACACCCTAAATCTACCTGATGTTCTCCAAAACCCACAATTTGCACTTTTCCACCATGATGACCACGGAAAACCCAACGAAACCCAACGGAGACCCCAAAACACGTCCAAAACACCCCAAACAAGAACAGGATCACCCCCAAAAACGAAAGAAAACCCCAAAAAGCACGGATCCAATCCCAAAACCACTCTAAACGTACCTGATGTTCTCCAAATCCAAATGTCCACTCCCAACCACCATAAAACCCATTAGGAACTCAACGAAACCCAACAGAAACCCCAAAAACACCTCAAAAACACCCCAAAAAAGAACTGGATCAGAAGAAAAAACACCAAACACTATGAATTTCCCCGCAAAACCACCCTAAACTCACCTGATCTTCTTCAAAACCCACAATCCACACCCATTTACCTTAACGACCAACGAGAATCCAACTAAAACCCAACGGACACCCCAAAACAAGTCAAAAACACCCCAAACAAGAACAGGATCACCCCCAAAACTGGAAGAAAATCCCCCAAAACCATAGATCCACCCCAAAACGACACTAAACCTACCTGATGTTCTCCAAAACCCACAATTTACACTTTTCCAACATGATGACCAACAAGAACCGCTTGAAAAAAAAAAAAAAAAAAAAAGTATACCAGGAGGAACAGGACTGCACAAATATTCTGAAATTATCAACTACATCCACTGAAACACTATGACCATGAATCCACCCCAAAAGTCCCCCTAAACCTACCTGATGTTCTCCAAAACCCACAATTTACACTTTTTCAACCATGATGACCACGGAAAACCCAACGAAACCCAACGGAGAACCCAAAACACGTCCAAAACACCCCAAAAAAGAATTGGATCATCCCAAAACTGGAACAAAATCCCCCAAAACCATAGATCCACCCAAAAAACACCCTAAATCTACCTGATGTTCTCCAAAACCCACAATTTACACTTTTCCACCATGATGACCACGGAAAACACAACGAAACCCAACGGAGAACCCAAAACACGTCCAAAACACCCCAAACAAGAACAGGATAACCCCTAAAAAAGAAAGAAAACACCAAAAAACATAGATCCACCCCAAAAACACACTAAACCTACCTGATGTTCTCCAAATCCCAAAGTCCACTCCCAACAAACTTAAAACACATTAGGAAATCAACAAAACGCAACGGAAACCCCAAAACACGTCAAAAACACCACAAAAAAAAGCGGGATCACCCCCAAAACCGAAAGAAAACCCTAAAAGCCGTTGATCCACCCCAAAAGTCCCCCTAAACCTACCTGATGTTCTCCAATACCCACAATTTACACGTTTTCACCATGATGAACAACAAGAACCCAACAAAAACCAAAGGAGACCCCAAAATAAGTCAAAAACACCCCAAAAAAGAATGGGACCACGCCAAAAACAGAAGAAAACGCTAAAAAAACAGAAGAATTCAACCAAAACCATAGATTCACCACCCAGAAAAACTTAAACTCACCTGATATTCTCCAAAACCCACAATTTACACTTTTCCACCATGATGACCACGAAAAACCCAATGAAACCCAACGGAGACCCCAAAACACATCAAAAACATGCCAAAAAAAAACGGGATCACTAGAAAAAAAACAGAAGAAAACCCTAAAAACCATGAATCTGCCCCAAAAGTCCTCATAAACCTACCTGATGTTCTCCAAAACCCACAATTTGCACTTTTCCACCATGATGACCACGGAAAACCCAACGAAACCCAACGGAGACCCCAAAACACGTCCAAAACACCCCAAACAAGAACAGGATCACCCCCAAAAACGAAAGAAAACCCCAAAAAGCACGGATCCAATCCCAAAACCACTCTAAACGTACCTGATGTTCTCCAAATCCAAATGTCCACTCCCAACCACCATAAAACCCATTAGGAACTCAACGAAACCCAACAGAAACCCCAAAAACACCTCAAAAACACCCCAAAAAAGAACTGGATCAGAAGAAAAAACACCAAACACTATGAATTTCCCCGCAAAACCACCCTAAACTCACCTGATCTTCTTCAAAACCCACAATCCACTCCCATTTACCTTAAGGACCAACGAGAATCCAACTAAAACCCAACGGAGACCCCAAAACAAGTCAAAAACACCACAAACAAGAACGGAATCACCCCCAAAACTGGAAGAAAATCCCCCAAAACCATAGATCCACCCCAAAACGACACTAAACCTACCTGATGTTCTCCAAAACCCACAATTTACACTTTTCCAACATGATGAACAACAAGAACCCCACAAAACCCAGCGGAGACCCCAAAACACATCAAAAACACACCAAAGAAGAATGGGATCACCCCCCCAAAAAAAACAGAAAAAAAAAAACAAATACCATGAATCCACCCCAAAAGTCCCCCTAAACCTACCTGATGTTCTCCAAAACCCACAATTTACACTTTTCAACCATGATGACCACGGAAAACCCAACGAAACCCAACGGAGAACCCAAAACACGTCCAAAACACCCCAAACAAGAACAGGATAACCCCTAAAAAAGAAAGAAAACACCAAAAAACATAGATCCACCCCAAAAACACACTAAACCTACCTGATGTTCTCCAAATCCCAAAGTCCACTCCCAACAAACTTAAAACACATTAGGAAATCAACAAAACGCAACGGAAACCCCAAAACACGTCAAAAACACCACAAAAAAAAGCGGGATCACCCCCAAAACCGAAAGAAAACCCTAAAAGCCGTTGATCCACCCCAAAAGTCCCCCTAAACCTACCTGATGTTCTCCAATACCCACAATTTACACGTTTTCACCATGATGAACAACAAGAACCCAACAAAAACCAAAGGAGACCCCAAAATAAGTCAAAAACACCCCAAAAAAGAATGGGACCACCCCAAAAACAGAAGAAAACGCTAAAAAAAAAAAAAAAAACAAAAAAAAAAAAACAGAAGAATTCAACCAAAACCATAGATTCACCACCCAGAAAAACTTAAACTCACCTGATATTCTCCAAAACCCACAATTTACACTTTTCCAACATGATGACCAACAAGAACCCAACAAAACCCAACGGAGACCCCAAAACACATCAAAAACATCCCAAAAAAGAACGGGATCACCCCAGAAAAACAGAAAAAAAAAAACAAATACCATGAATCCACCCCAAAATTCCCCCTAAACCTACCTGATGTTCTCCAAAACCCACAATTTACCCTTTTCCACCATGATGCCAACGGAAAACCCAACGAAACCCAACGGAGAACAAAAAACACATCAAAAACACCACAAACAAGAACGGAATCACCCCCTAAACTGGAACAAAATCCCCAAAAAGCACGGATCAAATCCCAAAACCACCCTAAACCTACCTGATGTTCTCCAAAACCCACTATTCAGCCTTTTCCACCAAAATGAACAAGGAAAACACAACGAAACAAAACAGAGACCACAAAACACGTCAAAAACACCCCAAAAATGAATTCGATCACCCCCCCAAAAAAAACAGAAGAAAACCCCAAATACCATGAATCCACCCCAAAAGTCCCCCTAAACCTACCTGATGTTCTCCAAAACCCACAATTTACACTTTTCCAACATGATGACCAACAAGAACCCAACAAAACACAGCGGAGACCCCAAAACACATCAAAAACACACCAAAGAAGAATGGGATCACGCCCAAAAAAAAAACAGAAAAAAAAAAACAAATACCATGAATCCACCCCAAAAGTCCCCCTAAACCTACCTGATGTTCTCCAAAACCCACAATTTACACTTTTCAACCATGATGACCACGGAAAACCCAACGAAACCCAACGGAGAACCCAAAACACGTCCAAAACACCCCAAAAAAGAATTGGATCATCCCAAAACTGGAACAAAATCCCCCAAAACCATAGATCCACCCAAAAAACACCCTAAATCTACCTGATGTTCTCCAAAACCCACAATTTACACTTTTTCACCATGATGACCACGGAAAACACAACGAAACCCAACGGAGAACCCAAAACACGTCCAAAGCACCCCAAACAAGAACAGGATCACCCCCAAAAACGAAAGAAAACCCCAAAAAGCACGGATCCAATCCCAAAACCACTCTAAACGTACCTGATGTTCTCCAAATCCAAATGTCCACTCCCAACCACCATAAAACCCATTAGGAACTCAACGAAACCCAACAGAAACCCCAAAAACACCTCAAAAACACCCCAAAAAAGAACTGGATCAGAAGAAAAAACACCAAACACTATGAATTTCCCCGCAAAACCACCCTAAACTCACCTGATCTTCTTCAAAACCCACAATCCACTCCCATTTACCTTAACGACCAACGAGAATCCAACTAAAACCCAACGGAGACCCCAAAACAAGTCAAAAACACCCCAAACAAGAACAGGATAACGCCTAAAAAAGAAAGTAAACCCCAAAAAAACATAGATCCACCCCAAAACGACACTAAACCTACCTGATGTTCTCCAAACCCCACAATTTACACTTTTCCAACATGATGACCAACAAGAACCCAACAAAACCCAATGGAGACCCCAAAACACATCAAAAACACACCAAAAAAGAATGGGATCACCCCAGAAAAACAGAAAAAAAAAACAAATACCATGAATCCACCCCAAAAGTCCCCCTAAACCTACCTGATGTTCTCCAAAACCCACAATTTACACTTTTCCACCATGATGCCAACGGAAAACCCAACGAAACCCAATGGAGAACCCAAAACACATCAAAAACACCACAAACAAGAACGGAATCACCCCCTAAACTGGAACAAAATCCCCAAAAAGCACGGATCAAATCCCAAAACCACCCTAAACCTACCTGATGTTCTCCAAAACCCACTATTCAGCCTTTTCCACCAAAATGAACAAGGAAAACACAACGAAACAAAACAGAGACCACAAAACACGTCAAAAACACCCCAAACAAGAACGGAATCACCCCCAAAACTGGAAGAAAATCCCCCCAAAACATAGATCCACCCAAAAAACACCCTAAATCTACCTGACGTTCTCCAAAACCCACAATTTACACTTTTCCACCATGATGACCACGGAAAACACAACGAAACCCAACGGAGAACCCAAAACACGTCCAAAACACCCCAAACAAGAACAGGATCACCCCCAAAAACGAAAGAAAACCCCAAAAAGCACGGATCCAATCCCAAAACCACTCTAAACGTACCTGATGTTCTCCAAATCCAAATGTCCACTCCCAACCACCATAAAACCCATTAGGAACTCAACAAAACCCAACGGAAACCCCAAAAACACCTCAAAAACACCCCAAAAAAGAACTGGATCAGAAGAAAAAACACCAAACACTATGAATTTCCCCGCAAAACCACCCTAAACTCACCTGATCTTCTTCAAAACCCACAATCCACTCCCATTTACCTTAACGACCAACGAGAATCCAACTAAAACCCAACGGAGACCCCAAAACAAGTCGAAAACACCCCAAACAAGAACAGGATCACCCCCAAAAAAGAAAGAAAACACCAAAAAACATAGATCCACCCCAAAAACACACTAAACCTACCTGATGTTCTCCAAATCCCAAAGTCCACTCCCAACAAACTTAAAACACATTAGGAAATCAACGAAACGCAACGGAAACCCCAAAACACGTCAAAAAAAAACACAAAAAAAAAGCGGGATCACCCCCAAAACCGAAAGAAAACCCTAAAAGCCGTTGATCCACCCCAAAAGTCCCCCTAAACCTACCTAATGTTCTCCAATACCCACAATTTACACGTTTTCACCATGATGAACAACAAGAACCCAACAAAAACCAACGGAGACCCCAAAATATGTCAAAAACACCCCAAAAAAGAATGGGACCACCCCAAAAACAGAAGAAAACGCTAAAAAAAAAAACAGAAGAATTCAACCAAAACCACAGATTCACCACCCAGAAAAACTTAAACTCACCTGATATTCTCCAAAACCCACAATTTACACTTTTCCAACATGATGACCAACAAGAACCCAACAAAACCCAACGGAGACCCCAAAACACATCAAAAACACACCAACAAAGAACGGGATCACCCCAGAAAAACAGAAAAAAAACCAAAAACAAATACCATGAATCCACCCCAAAAGTCCCCCTAAACCTACCTGATGTTCTCCAAAACCCACAATTTACCCTTTTCCACCATGATGCCAAAGGAAAACCCAACGAAACCCAACGGAGAACCCAAAACACATCAAAAACACCACAAACAAGAACGGAATCACCCCCAAAACTGGAACAAAATCCCCAAAAAGCACGGATCAAATCCCAAAACCACCCTAAACCTACCTGATGTTCTCCAAAACCCACTATTCAGCCTTTTCCACCAAAATGAACAAGGAAAACACAACGAAACAAAACAGAGACCACAAAACACGTCAAAAACACCCCAAACAAGAACGGAATCACCCCCAAAACTGGAACAAAATCCCCCAAAAACATAGATCCACCCAAAAAACACCCTAATCTACCTGATGTTCTCCAAAACCCACAATTTAAACTTTTCCACCATGATGACCACGGAAAACACAACGAAACCCAACGGAGAACCCAAAACACGTCCAAAACACCCCAAACAAGAACTGGATCAGAAGAAAAAACACCAACAACTATGAATTTCCCCGCAAAACCACCCTAAACTCACCTGATCTTCTTCAAAACCCACAATCCACTCCCATTTACCTTAAGGACCAACGAGAATCCAACTAAAACCCAACGGAGACCCCAAAACAAGTCGAAAACACCCCAAACAAGAACAGGATAACCCCTAAAAAAGAAAGAAAACACCAAAAAACATAGATCCACCCCAAAAACACACTAAACCTACCTGATGTTCTCCAAATCCCAAAGTCCACTCCGAACAAACTTAAAACACATTAGGAAATCAACGAAACGCAACGGAAACCCCAAAACACGTCAAAAACACCACAAAAAAAAGCGGGATCACCCCCAAAACCGAAAGAAAACCCTAAAAGCCGTTGATCCACCCCAAAAGTCCCCCTAAACCTACCTGATGTGCTCCAATACCCACAATTTACCCGTTTTCACCATGATGAACAACAAGAACCCAACAAAAACCAACGGAGACCCCAAAACACATCAAAAACACCCCAAAAAATAACTGAATCAGAAGAAAAAACACCAAAAACTATGAATTTCCCCGCAAAACCACCCTAAACTCACCTGATCTTCTTCAAAACCCACAATCCACTCCCATTTCCCTTAACGACCAACGAGAATCCAACTAAAACCCAACGGAGACCCCAAAACAAGTCAAAAACACCCTAATAAAGAACGGAATCACCCCCTAAACTGGAAGAAAATCCCCCCCAAAACATAGATCCACCCCAAAAGGACACTAAACCTACCTGATGTTCTCCAAAACCCACTATTCAGCCTTTTCCACCAAAATGAACAAGGAAAACACAACGAAACAAAACAGAGACCAAAAAAACACGTCAAAAACACCCCAAACAAGAACGGAATCACCCCCAAAACTGGAAGAAAATCCCCCAAAAACATAGATCCACCCCAAAAAGACAGTAAACCTACCTGATGTTCTCCAAAACCCACAATTTACACTTTTCCAACATGATGACCAACAAGAACCCAGCAAAACCCAACGGAGACCACAAAACACGTCAAAAACACCCCAAACAAGAACGGAATCACCCCCTAAACTGGAAGAAAATCCCCCCAAAAACATAGATCCACCCCAAAACGACACTAAACCTACCTGATGTTCTCCAAAACCCACTATTCAGCCTTTTCCACCAAAATGAACAAGGAAAACACAACGAAACAAAACAGAGACCACAACACACGTCAAAAACACCCCAAACAAGAACGGAATCACCCCCAAAACTGGAACAAAATCCCCCAAAAACATAGATCCACCCCAAAAAGACAGTAAACCTACCTGATGTTCTCCAAAACCCACAATTTACACTTTTCCAACATGATGACCAACAAGAACCCAGCAAAACCCAACGGAGACCCCAAAACACGTCAAAAACACCCCAAAAATGAATTCGATCACCCCCCCAAAAAAAACAGAAGAAAACCCCAAATACCATGAATCCACCCCAAAAGTCCCCCTAAACCTACCTGATGTTCTCCAAAACCCACAATTTACACTTTTCCACCATGATGACCACGGAAAACCCAACGAAACCCAACGGAGAACCCAAAACACGTCCAAAACACCCCAAAAAAGAATGGGATCACCCCAAAACTGGAACAAAATCCCCCAAAAACATAGATCCACCCAAAAAACACCCTAAATCTACCTGATGTTCTCCAAAACCCACAATTTGCACTTTTCCACCATGATGACCACGGAAAACCCAACGAAACCCAACGGAGACCCCAAAACACGTCCAAAACACCCCAAACAAGAACAGGATCACCCCCAAAAACGAAAGAAAACCCCAAAAAGCACGGATCCAATCCCAAAACCACTCTAAACGTACCTGATGTTCTCCAAATCCAAATGTCCACTCCCAACCACCATAAAACCCATTAGGAACTCAACGAAACCCAACAGAAACCCCAAAAACACCTCAAAAACACCCCAAAAAAGAACTGGATCAGAAGAAAAAACACCAAACACTATGAATTTCCCCGCAAAACCACCCTAAACTCACCTGATCTTCTTCAAAACCCACAATCCACACCCATTTACCTTAACGACCAACGAGAATCCAACTAAAACCCAACGGACACCCCAAAACAAGTCAAAAACACCCCAAACAAGAACAGGATCACCCCCAAAACTGGAAGAAAATCCCCCAAAACCATAGATCCACCCCAAAACGACACTAAACCTACCTGATGTTCTCCAAAACCCACAATTTACACTTTTCCAACATGATGACCAACAAGAACCCAACAAAACACAGCGGAGACCCCAAAACACATCAAAAACACACCAAAGAAGAATGGGATCACGCCCAAAAAAAAAACAGAAAAAAAAAAACAAATACCATGAATCCACCCCAAAAGTCCCCCTAAACCTACCTGATGTTCTCCAAAACCCACAATTTACACTTTTCAACCATGATGACCACGGAAAACCCAACGAAACCCAACGGAGAACCCAAAACACGTCCAAAACACCCCAAAAAAGAATTGGATCATCCCAAAACTGGAAAAAAATCCCCCAAAACCATAGATCCACCCAAAAAACACCCTAAATCTACCTGATGTTCTCCAAAACCCACAATTTACACTTTTCCACCATGATGACCACGGAAAACACAACGAAACCCAACGGAGAACCCAAAACACGTCCAAAACACCCCAAACAAGAACAGGATAACCCCTAAAAAAGAAAGAAAACACCAAAAAACATAGATCCACCCCAAAAACACACTAAACCTACCTGATGTTCTCCAAATCCCAAAGTCCACTCCCAACAAACTTAAAACACATTAGGAAATCAACAAAACGCAACGGAAACCCCAAAACACGTCAAAAACACCACAAAAAAAAGCGGGATCACCCCCAAAACCGAAAGAAAACCCTAAAAGCCGTTGATCCACCCCAAAAGTCCCCCTAAACCTACCTGATGTTCTCCAATACCCACAATTTACACGTTTTCACCATGATGAACAACAAGAACCCAACAAAAACCAAAGGAGACCCCAAAATAAGTCAAAAACACCCCAAAAAAGAATGGGACCACGCCAAAAACAGAAGAAAACGCTAAAAAAACAGAAGAATTCAACCAAAACCATAGATTCACCACCCAGAAAAACTTAAACTCACCTGATATTCTCCAAAACCCACAATTTACACTTTTCCACCATGATGACCACGAAAAACCCAATGAAACCCAACGGAGACCCCAAAACACATCAAAAACATGCCAAAAAAAAACGGGATCACTAGAAAAAAAACAGAAGAAAACCCTAAAAACCATGAATCTGCCCCAAAAGTCCTCATAAACCTACCTGATGTTCTCCAAAACCCACAATTTGCACTTTTCCACCATGATGACCACGGAAAACCCAACGAAACCCAACGGAGACCCCAAAACACGTCCAAAACACCCCAAACAAGAACAGGATCACCCCCAAAAACGAAAGAAAACCCCAAAAAGCACGGATCCAATCCCAAAACCACTCTAAACGTACCTGATGTTCTCCAAATCCAAATGTCCACTCCCAACCACCATAAAACCCATTAGGAACTCAACGAAACCCAACAGAAACCCCAAAAACACCTCAAAAACACCCCAAAAAAGAACTGGATCAGAAGAAAAAACACCAAACACTATGAATTTCCCCGCAAAACCACCCTAAACTCACCTGATCTTCTTCAAAACCCACAATCCACTCCCATTTACCTTAAGGACCAACGAGAATCCAACTAAAACCCAACGGAGACCCCAAAACAAGTCAAAAACACCACAAACAAGAACGGAATCACCCCCAAAACTGGAAGAAAATCCCCCAAAACCATAGATCCACCCCAAAACGACACTAAACCTACCTGATGTTCTCCAAAACCCACAATTTACACTTTTCCAACATGATGACCAACAAGAACCCAACAAAACACAGCGGAGACCCCAAAACACATCAAAAACACACCAAAGAAGAATGGGATCACGCCCAAAAAAAAAACAGAAAAAAAAAAACAAATACCATGAATCCACCCCAAAAGTCCCCCTAAACCTACCTGATGTTCTCCAAAACCCACAATTTACACTTTTCAACCATGATGACCACGGAAAACCCAACGAAACCCAACGGAGAACCCAAAACACGTCCAAAACACCCCAAAAAAGAATTGGATCACCCCAAAACTGGAACAAAATCCCCCAAAACCATAGATCCACCCAAAAAACACCCTAAATCTACCTGATGTTCTCCAAAACCCACAATTTACACTTTTCCACCATGATGACCACGGAAAACACAACGAAACCCAACGGAGAACCCAAAACACGTCCAAAACACCCCAAACAAGAACAGGATAACCCCTAAAAAAGAAAGAAAACACCAAAAAACATAGATCCACCCCAAAAACACACTAAACCTACCTGATGTTCTCCAAATCCCAAAGTCCACTCCCAACAAACTTAAAACACATTAGGAAATCAACAAAACGCAACGGAAACCCCAAAACACGTCAAAAACACCACAAAAAAAAGCGGGATCACCCCCAAAACCGAAAGAAAACCCTAAAAGCCGTTGATCCACCCCAAAAGTCCCCCTAAACCTACCTGATGTTCTCCAATACCCACAATTTACACGTTTTCACCATGATGAACAACAAGAACCCAACAAAAACCAAAGGAGACCCCAAAATAAGTCAAAAACACCCCAAAAAAGAATGGGACCACGCCAAAAACAGAAGAAAACGCTAAAAAAACAGAAGAATTCAACCAAAACCATAGATTCACCACCCAGAAAAACTTAAACTCACCTGATATTCTCCAAAACCCACAATTTACACTTTTCCACCATGATGACCACGAAAAACCCAATGAAACCCAACGGAGACCCCAAAACACATCAAAAACATGCCAAAAAAAAACGGGATCACTAGAAAAAAAACAGAAGAAAACCCTAAAAACCATGAATCTGCCCCAAAAGTCCTCATAAACCTACCTGATGTTCTCCAAAACCCACAATTTGCACTTTTCCACCATGATGACCACGGAAAACCCAACGAAACCCAACGGAGACCCCAAAACACGTCCAAAACACCCCAAACAAGAACAGGATCACCCCCAAAAACGAAAGAAAACCCCAAAAAGCACGGATCCAATCCCAAAACCACTCTAAACGTACCTGATGTTCTCCAAATCCAAATGTCCACTCCCAACCACCATAAAACCCATTAGGAACTCAACGAAACCCAACAGAAACCCCAAAAACACCTCAAAAACACCCCAAAAAAGAACTGGATCAGAAGAAAAAACACCAAACACTATGAATTTCCCCGCAAAACCACCCTAAACTCACCTGATCTTCTTCAAAACCCACAATCCACTCCCATTTACCTTAAGGACCAACGAGAATCCAACTAAAACCCAACGGAGACCCCAAAACAAGTCAAAAACACCACAAACAAGAACGGAATCACCCCCAAAACTGGAAGAAAATCCCCCAAAACCATAGATCCACCCCAAAACGACACTAAACCTACCTGATGTTCTCCAAAACCCACAATTTACACTTTTCCAACATGATGAACAACAAGAACCCCACAAAACCCAGCGGAGACCCCAAAACACATCAAAAACACACCAAAGAAGAATGGGATCACCCCCCCAAAAAAAACAGAAAAAAAAAAACAAATACCATGAATCCACCCCAAAAGTCCCCCTAAACCTACCTGATGTTCTCCAAAACCCACAATTTACACTTTTCAACCATGATGACCACGGAAAACCCAACGAAACCCAACGGAGAACCCAAAACACGTCCAAAACACCCCAAACAAGAACAGGATCACCCCTAAAAAAGAAAGAAAACACCAAAAAACATAGATCCACCCCAAAAACACACTAAACCTACCTGATGTTCTCCAAATCCCAAAGTCCACTCCCAACAAACTTAAAACACATTAGGAAATCAACAAAACGCAACGGAAAACCCAAAACACGTCAAAAACACCACAAAAAAAAGCGGGATCACCCCCAAAACCGAAAGAAAACCCTAAAAGCCGTTGATCCACCCCAAAAGTCCCCCTAAACCTACCTGATGTTCTCCAATACCCACAATTTACACGTTTTCACCATGATGAACAACAAGAACCCAACAAAAACCAAAGGAGACCCCAAAATAAGTCAAAAACACCCCAAAAAAGAATGGGACCACCCCAAAAACAGAAGAAAACGCTAAAAAAACAAAAAAACAAAAAAAAAAAAACAGAAGAATTCAACCAAAACCATAGATTCACCACCCAGAAAAACTTAAACTCACCTGATATTCTCCAAAACCCACAATTTACACTTTTCCAACATGATGACCAACAAGAACCCAACAAAACCCAACGGAGACCCCAAAACACATCAAAAACATCCCAAAAAAGAACGGGATCACCCCAGAAAAACAGAAAAAAAAAAACAAATACCATGAATCCACCCCAAAATTCCCCCTAAACCTACCTGATGTTCTCCAAAACCCACAATTTACCCTTTTCCACCATGATGCCAACGGAAAACCCAACGAAACCCAACGGAGAACAAAAAACACATCAAAAACACCACAAACAAGAACGGAATCACCCCCTAAACTGGAACAAAATCCCCAAAAAGCACGGATCAAATCCCAAAACCACCCTAAACCTACCTGATGTTCTCCAAAACCCACTATTCAGCCTTTTCCACCAAAATGAACAAGGAAAACACAACGAAACAAAACAGAGACCACAAAACACGTCAAAAACACCCCAAAAATGAATTCGATCACCCCCCCAAAAAAAACAGAAGAAAACCCCAAATACCATGAATCCACCCCAAAAGTCCCCCTAAACCTACCTGATGTTCTCCAAAACCCACAATTTACACTTTTCCACCATGATGACCACGGAAAACCCAATGAAACCCAACGGAGACCCAAAACACGTCCAAAACACCCCAAAAAAGAATGGGATCACCCCAAAACTGGAACAAAATCCCCCAAAACCATAGATCCACCCAAAAAACACCCTAAATCTACCTGATGTTCTCCAAAACCCACAATTTACACTTTTTCACCATGATGACCACGGAAAACACAACGAAACCCAACGGAGAACCCAAAACACGTCCAAAGCACCCCAAACAAGAACAGGATCACCCCCAAAAACGAAAGAAAACCCCAAAAAGCACGGATCCAATCCCAAAACCACTCTAAACGTACCTGATGTTCTCCAAATCCAAATGTCCACTCCCAACCACCATAAAACCCATTAGGAACTCAACGAAACCCAACAGAAACCCCAAAAACACCTCAAAAACACCCCAAAAAAGAACTGGATCAGAAGAAAAAACACCAAACACTATGAATTTCCCCGCAAAACCACCCTAAACTCACCTGATCTTCTTCAAAACCCACAATCCACTCCCATTTACCTTAACGACCAACGAGAATCCAACTAAAACCCAACGGAGACCCCAAAACAAGTCAAAAACACCCCAAACAAGAACAGGATAACGCCTAAAAAAGAAAGTAAACCCCAAAAAAACATAGATCCACCCCAAAACGACACTAAACCTACCTGATGTTCTCCAAACCCCACAATTTACACTTTTCCAACATGATGACCAACAAGAACCCAACAAAACCCAATGGAGACCCCAAAACACATCAAAAACACACCAAAAAAGAATGGGATCACCCCAGAAAAACAGAAAAAAAAACAAATACCATGAATCCACCCCAAAAGTCCCCCTAAACCTACCTGATGTTCTCCAAAACCCACAATTTACACTTTTCCACCATGATGCCAACGGAAAACCCAACGAAACCCAATGGAGAACCCAAAACACATCAAAAACACCACAAACAAGAACGGAATCACCCCCTAAACTGGAACAAAATCCCCAAAAAGCACGGATCAAATCCCAAAACCACCCTAAACCTACCTGATGTTCTCCAAAACCCACTATTCAGCCTTTTCCACCAAAATGAACAAGGAAAACACAACGAAACAAAACAGAGACCACAAAACACGTCAAAAACACCCCAAACAAGAACGGAATCACCCCCAAAACTGGAAGAAAATCCCCCCAAAACATAGATCCACCCAAAAAACACCCTAAATCTACCTGACGTTCTCCAAAACCCACAATTTACACTTTTCCACCATGATGACCACGGAAAACACAACGAAACCCAACGGAGAACCCAAAACACGTCCAAAACACCCCAAACAAGAACAGGATCACCCCCAAAAACGAAAGAAAACCCCAAAAAGCACGGATCCAATCCCAAAACCACTCTAAACGTACCTGATGTTCTCCAAATCCAAATGTCCACTCCCAACCACCATAAAACCCATTAGGAACTCAACAAAACCCAACGGAAACCCCAAAAACACCTCAAAAACACCCCAAAAAAGAACTGGATCAGAAGAAAAAACACCAAACACTATGAATTTCCCCGCAAAACCACCCTAAACTCACCTGATCTTCTTCAAAACCCACAATCCACTCCCATTTACCTTAACGACCAACGAGAATCCAACTAAAACCCAACGGAGACCCCAAAACAAGTCGAAAACACCCCAAACAAGAACAGGATCACCCCCAAAAAAGAAAGAAAACACCAAAAAACATAGATCCACCCCAAAAACACACTAAACCTACCTGATGTTCTCCAAATCCCAAAGTCCACTCCCAACAAACTTAAAACACATTAGGAAATCAACGAAACGCAACGGAAACCCCAAAACACGTCAAAAAAAAACACAAAAAAAAAGCGGGATCACCCCCAAAACCGAAAGAAAACCCTAAAAGCCGTTGATCCACCCCAAAAGTCCCCCTAAACCTACCTAATGTTCTCCAATACCCACAATTTACACGTTTTCACCATGATGAACAACAAGAACCCAACAAAAACCAACGGAGACCCCAAAATATGTCAAAAACACCCCAAAAAAGAATGGGACCACCCCAAAAACAGAAGAAAACGCTAAAAAAAAAAACAGAAGAATTCAACCAAAACCACAGATTCACCACCCAGAAAAACTTAAACTCACCTGATATTCTCCAAAACCCACAATTTACACTTTTCCAACATGATGACCAACAAGAACCCAACAAAACCCAACGGAGACCCCAAAACACATCAAAAACACACCAACAAAGAACGGGATCACCCCAGAAAAACAGAAAAAAAACCAAAAACAAATACCATGAATCCACCCCAAAAGTCCCCCTAAACCTACCTGATGTTCTCCAAAACCCACAATTTACCCTTTTCCACCATGATGCCAAAGGAAAACCCAACGAAACCCAACGGAGAACCCAAAACACATCAAAAACACCACAAACAAGAACGGAATCACCCCCAAAACTGGAACAAAATCCCCAAAAAGCACGGATCAAATCCCAAAACCACCCTAAACCTACCTGATGTTCTCCAAAACCCACTATTCAGCCTTTTCCACCAAAATGAACAAGGAAAACACAACGAAACAAAACAGAGACCACAAAACACGTCAAAAACACCCCAAACAAGAACGGAATCACCCCCAAAACTGGAACAAAATCCCCCAAAAACATAGATCCACCCAAAAAACACCCTAATCTACCTGATGTTCTCCAAAACCCACAATTTAAACTTTTCCACCATGATGACCACGGAAAACACAACGAAACCCAACGGAGAACCCAAAACACGTCCAAAACACCCCAAACAAGAACTGGATCAGAAGAAAAAACACCAACAACTATGAATTTCCCCGCAAAACCACCCTAAACTCACCTGATCTTCTTCAAAACCCACAATCCACTCCCATTTACCTTAAGGACCAACGAGAATCCAACTAAAACCCAACGGAGACCCCAAAACAAGTCGAAAACACCCCAAACAAGAACAGGATAACCCCTAAAAAAGAAAGAAAACACCAAAAAACATAGATCCACCCCAAAAACACACTAAACCTACCTGATGTTCTCCAAATCCCAAAGTCCACTCCGAACAAACTTAAAACACATTAGGAAATCAACGAAACGCAACGGAAACCCCAAAACACGTCAAAAACACCACAAAAAAAAGCGGGATCACCCCCAAAACCGAAAGAAAACCCTAAAAGCCGTTGATCCACCCCAAAAGTCCCCCTAAACCTACCTGATGTTCTCCAATACCCACAATTTACACGTTTTCACCATGATGAACAACAAGAACCCAACAAAAACCAAAGGAGACCCCAAAATAAGTCAAAAACACCCCAAAAAAGAATGGGACCATGCCAAAAACAGAAGAAAACGCTAAAAAAACAGAAGAATTCAACCAAAACCATAGATTCACCACCCAGAAAAACTTAAACTCACCTGATATTCTCCAAAACCCACAATTTACACTTTTCCAACATGATGACCAACAAGAACCCAACAAAACCCAATGGAGACCCCAAAACACATCAAAAACACACCAACAAAGAACGGGATCACCCCAGAAAAACAGAAAAAAAAAAACAAATACCATGAATCCACCCCAAAAGTCCCCCTAAACCTACCTGATGTTCTCCAAAACCCACAATTTACCCTTTTCCACCATGATGCCAACGGAAAACCCAACGAAACCCAACGGAGAACCCAAAACACATCAAAAACACCACAAACAAGAACGGAATCACCCCCTAAACTGGAACAAAATCCCCAAAAAGCACGGATCAAATCCCAAAACCACCCTAAACCTACCTGATGTTCTCCAAAACCCACTATTCAGCCTTTTCCACCAAAATGAACAAGGAAAACACAACGAAACAAAACAGAGACCACAAAACACGTCAAAAACACCCCAAAAATGAATTCGATCACCCCCCCAAAAAAAACAGAAGAAAACCCCAAATACCATGAATCCACCCCAAAAGTCCCCCTAAACCTACCTGATGTTCTCCAAAACCCACAATTTACACTTTTCCACCATGATGACCACGGAAAACCCAATGAAACCCAACGGAGACCCAAAACACGTCCAAAACACCCCAAAAAAGAATGGGATCACCCCAAAACTGGAACAAAATCCCCCAAAACCATAGATCCACCCAAAAAACACCCTAAATCTACCTGATGTTCTCCAAAACCCACAATTTACACTTTTCCACCATGATGACCACGGAAAACACAACGAAACCCAACGGAGACCCCAAAACACGTCCAAAACACCCCAAACAAGAACAGGATCACCCCCAAAAACGAAAGAAAACCCCAAAAAGCACGGATCCAATCCCAAAACCACTCTAAACGTACCTGATGTTCTCCAAATCCAAATGTCCACTCCCAACCACCATAAAACCCATTAGGAACTCAACAAAACCCAACGGAAACCCCAAAAACACCTCAAAAACACCCCAAAAAAGAACTGGATCAGAAGAAAAAACACCAAACACTATGAATTTCCCCGCAAAACCACCCTAAACTCACCTGATCTTCTTCAAAACCCACAATCCACTCCCATTTACCTTAAGGACCAACGAGAATCCAACTAAAACCCAACGGACACCCCAAAACAAGTCGAAAACACCACAAACAAGAACGGAATCACCCCCAAAACTGGAAGAAAATCCCCCAAAACCATAGATCCACCCCAAAACGACACTAAACCTACCTGATGTTCTCCAAAACCCACAATTTACACTTTTCCAACATGATGACCAACAAGAACCCCACAAAACCCAGCGGAGACCCCAAAACACATCAAAAACACACCAAAGAAGAATGGGATCACCCCCAAAAAAAAACAGAAAAAAAAAAAACAAATACCATGAATCCACCCCAAAAGTCCCCCTAAACCTACCTGATGTTCTCCAAAACCCACAATTTACACTTTTCAACCATGATGACCACGGAAAACCCAACGAAAACCAACGGAGAACCCAAAACACGTCCAAAACACCCCAAAAAAGAATTGGATCACCCCAAAACTGGAACAAAATCCCCCAAAACCATAGATCCACCCAAAAAACACCCTAAATCTACCTGATGTTCTCCAAAACCCACAATTTACACTTTTCCACCATGATGACCACGAAAAACCCAATGAAACCCAACGGAGACCCCAAAACACGTCAAAAACATGCCAAAAAACAACTGGATCACTAGAAAAAACAGAAGAAAACCCTAAAAACCATGAATCTGCCCCAAAAGTCCTCATAAACCTACCTGATGTTCTCCAAAACCCACAATTTACACTTTTCCACCATGATGACCACGGAAAACACAACGAAACCCAACGGAGAACCCAAAACACGTCCAAAACACCCCAAACAAGAACAGAATCACCCCCAAAAACGAAAGAAAACCCCAAAAAGCACGGATCCAATCCCAAAACCACTCTAAACGTACCTGATGTTCTCCAAATCCAAATGTCCACTCCCAACCACCATAAAACCCATTAGGAACTCAACAAAACCCAACGGAAACCCCAAAAACACCTCAAAAACACCCCAAAAAAGAACTGGATCAGAAGAAAAAACACCAAACACTATGAATTTCCCCGCAAAACCACCCTAAACTCACCTGATCTTCTTCAAAACCCACAATCCACTCCCATTTACCTTAAGGACCAACGAGAATCCAACTAAAACCCAACGGACACCCCAAAACAAGTCGAAAACACCACAAACAAGAACGGAATCACCCCCAAAACTGGAAGAAAATCCCCCAAAACCATAGATCCACCCCAAAACGACACTAAACCTACCTGATGTTCTCCAAAACCCACAATTTACACTTTTCCAACATGATGACCAACAAGAACCCCACAAAACCCAGCGGAGACCCCAAAACACATCAAAAACACACCAAAGAAGAATGGGATCACCCCCAAAAAAAAACAGAAAAAAAAAAAACAAATACCATGAATCCACCCCAAAAGTCCCCCTAAACCTACCTGATGTTCTCCAAAACCCACAATTTACACTTTTCAACCATGATGACCACGGAAAACCCAACGAAAACAACCGGAGAACCCAAAACACGTCCAAAACACCCCAAAAAAGAATTGGATCACCCCAAAACTGGAACAAAATCCCCCAAAACCATAGATCCACCCAAAAAACACCCTAAATCTACCTGATGTTCTCCAAAACCCACAATTTACACTTTTCCACCATGATGACCACGAAAAACCCAATGAAACCCAACGGAGACCCCAAAACACGTCAAAAACATGCCAAAAAACAACTGGATCACTAGAAAAAACAGAAGAAAACCCTAAAAACCATGAATCTGCCCCAAAAGTCCTCATAAACCTACCTGATGTTCTCCAAAACCCACAATTTACACTTTTCCACCATGATGACCACGGAAAACACAACGAAACCCAACGGAGAACCCAAAACACGTCCAAAACACCCCAAACAAGAACAGAATCACCCCCAAAAACGAAAGAAAACCCCAAAAAGCACGGATCCAATCCCAAAACCACTCTAAACGTACCTGATGTTCTCCAAATCCAAATGTCCACTCCCAACCACCATAAAACCCATTAGGAACTCAACAAAACCCAACGGAAACCCCAAAAACACCTCAAAAACACCCCAAAAAAGAACTGGATCAGAAGAAAAAACACCAAACACTATGAATTTCCCCGCAAAACCACCCTAAACTCACCTGATCTTCTTCAAAACCCACAATCCACTCCCATTTACCTTAAGGACCAACGAGAATCCAACTAAAACCCAACGGACACCCCAAAACAAGTCGAAAACACCACAAACAAGAACGGAATCACCCCCAAAACTGGAAGAAAATCCCCCAAAACCATAGATCCACCCCAAAACGACACTAAACCTACCTGATGTTCTCCAAAACCCACAATTTACACTTTTCCAACATGATGACCAACAAGAACCCCACAAAACCCAGCGGAGACCCCAAAACACATCAAAAACACACCAAAGAAGAATGGGATCACCCCCAAAAAAAAACAGAAAAAAAAAAAACAAATACCATGAATCCACCCCAAAAGTCCCCCTAAACCTACCTGATGTTCTCCAAAACCCACAATTTACACTTTTCAACCATGATGACCACGGAAAACCCAACGAAACCCAACGGAGACCCCAAAACAAGTCGAAAACACCCCAAACAAGAACAGGATCACCCCTAAAAAAGAAAGAAAACACCAAAAAACATAGATCCACCCCAAAAACACACTAAACCTACCTGATGTTCTCCAAATCCCAAAGTCCACTCCCAACAAACTTAAAACACATTAGGAAATCAACGAAACGCAACGGAAACCCCAAAACACGTCAAAAACATCACAAAAAAAAGCGGGATCACCCCCAAAACCGAAAGAAAACCCTAAAAGCCGTTGATCCACCCCAAAAGTCCCCCTAAACCTACCTGATGTTCTCCAATACCCACAATTTACACGTTTTCACCATGATGAACAACAAGAACCCAACAAAAACCAAAGGAGACCCCAAAATATGTCAAAAACACCCCAAAAAATAATGGGACCACGCCAAAAACAGAAGAAAACGCTAAAAAAACAGAAGAATTCAACCAAAACCATAGATTCACCACCCAGAAAAACTTAAACTCACCTGATATTCTCCAAAACCCACAATTTACACTTTTCCAACATGATGACCAACAAGAACCCAACAAAACCCAACGGAGACCCCAAAACACATCAAAAACACACCAACAAAGAACGGGATCACCCCAGAAAAACAGAAAAAAAAAAACAAATACCATGAATCCACCCCAAAAGTCCCCCTAAACCTACCTGATGTTCTCCAAAACCCACAATTTACCCTTTTCCACCATGATGCCAACGGAAAACCCAACGAAACCCAACGGAGAACCCAAAACACATCAAAAACACCACAAACAAGAACGGAATCACCCCCTAAACTGGAACAAAATCCCCAAAAAGCACGGATCAAATCCCAAAACCACCCTAAACCTACCTGATGTTCTCCAATACCCACAATTTACACTTTTCCACCAAAATGAACAAGGAAAACACAACGAAACAAAACAGAGACCACAAAACACGTCAAAAACACCCCAAAAATGAATTCGATCACCCCCCCAAAAAAAACAGAAGAAAACCCCAAATACCATGAATCCACCCCAAAAGTCCCCCTAAACCTACCTGATGTTCTCCAAAACCCACAATTTACACTTTTCCACCATGATGACCACGGAAAACCCAATGAAACCCAACGGAGACCCAAAACACGTCCAAAACACCCCAAAAAAGAATGGGATCACCCCAAAACTGGAACAAAATCCCCCAAAACCATAGATCCACCCAAAAAACACCCTAAATCTACCTGATGTTCTCCAAAACCCACAATTTACACTTTTCCACCATGATGACCACGGAAAACACAACGAAACCCAACGGAGAACCCAAAACACGTCCAAAACACCCCAAACAAGAACAGGATCACCCCCAAAAACGAAAGAAAACCCCAAAAAGCACGGATCCAATCCCAAAACCACTCTAAACGTACCTGATGTTCTCCAAATCCAAATGTCCACTCCCAACCACCATAAAACCCATTAGGAACTCAACAAAACCCAACGGAAACCCCAAAACACCTCAAAAACACCCCAAAAAAGAACTGGATCAGAAGAAAAAACACCAAACACTATGAATTTCCCGCAAAACCACCCTAAACTCACCTGATCTTCTTCAAAACCCACAATCCACTCCCATTTCCCTTAACGACCAACCAGAATCCAACTAAAACCCAACGGACACCCCAAAACAAGTCAAAAACACCACAAACAAGAACGGAATCACCCCCAAAACTGGAAGAAAATCCCCCAAAACCATAGATCCACCCCAAAAACACACTAAACCTACCTGATGTTCTCCAAAACCCACAATTTACACTTTTCCAACATGATGACCAACAAGAACCCCACAAAACCCAGAGGAGACCCCAAAACACATCAAAAACACACCAAAGAAGAATGGGATCACCCCCCAAAAAAAAACAGAAAAAAAAAAACAAATACCATGAATCCACCCCAAAAGTCCCCCTAAACCTACCTGATGTTCTCCAAAACCCACAATTTACACTTTTCAACCATGATGACCACGGAAAACCCAACGAAACCCAACGGAGAACCCAAAACACGTCCAAAACACCCCAAAAAAGAATTGGATCACCCCAAAACTGGAACAAAATCCCCCAAAACCATAGATCCACCCAAAAAACACCCTAAATCTACCTGATGTTCTCCAAAACCCACAATTTACACTTTTCCACCATGATGACCACGAAAAACCCAATGAAACCCAACGGAGACCCCAAAACACGTCAAAAACATGCCAAAAAACAACTGGATCACTAGAAAAAACAGAAGAAAACCCTAAAAACCATGAATCTGCCCCAAAAGTCCTCATAAACCTACCTGATGTTCTCCAAAACCCACAATTTACACTTTTCCACCATGATGACCACGGAAAACCCAACGAAACCCAACGGAGAACCCAAAACACGTCCAAAACACCCCAAACAAGAACAGGATCACCCCCAAAAACGAAAGAAAACCCCAAAAAGCACGGATCCAATCCCAAAACCACTCTAAACGTACCTGATGTTCTCCAAATCCAAATGTCCACTCCCAACCACCATAAAACCCATTAGGAACTCAACGAAACCCAACGGAAACCCCAAAAACACCTCAAAAACACCCCAAAAAAGAACTGGATCAGAAGAAAAAACACCAAACACTATGAATTTCCCCGCAAAACCACCCTAAACTCACCTGATCTTCTTCAAAACCCACAATCCACTCCCATTTACCTTAACGACCAACGAGAATCCAACTAAAACCCAACGGAGACCCCAAAACAAGTCGAAAACACCCCAAACAAGAACAGGATAACCCCTAAAAAAGAAAGAAAACACCAAAAAACATAGATCCACCCCAAAAACACACTAAACCTACCTGATGTTCT
>NW_028137043.1:0-21450 GCF_965140915.1 Aythya marila | reverse complement strand
CTTCAGATCACATGAACACAAAAAGAAAGGACTCAGTAACATCTGTGATGAATAAGAACAAATACTACAGACTAAATGTTATTCCCACAAGGCCACTATCCCGAACATAACAGGCAGGGCTTCACTCCTAAGCAAACAAATATGGGAACCCAGCAGTGCTTAATATGTTTGAAAATCTTCCTACAAAGTAGATTTCTAAGCTTGTCTATATAGCAGTGTATACTTAGATTCATTACAAACTCTAGGCAAGTACTTGATGGAAGGATTTTGCCATGAGCTTTTACATTACTATTTCAAGTCACAATTTTCTGAGTTTTATAATTCCCCTTTTCAGTGAAGATGTGAAGTGCTTTCAGCTGATGAAACCCAGTTAGTCATTTGCAAACACCTCCCTTAGCGCTCTCCTGTTCCACATATCTTCAACAGCACACACCCAAGTCTTCAGCTTTCCTGGGCCCAGGTCAGGAACTGGAGCTGACAGAGGAAATCGGACCATGCTACATCTGGGATGCAGCTACCAACAGATCTAAGGCACCATTCTGGCATTAGGGATTAATAACTGTTGTAGTACCTTAATCACACTTCTATTCGAAGCATGTTTTCTGCTCTGAGGCTTGCAGAAAAGTTTTATAAGGGAGAAAAAGAAAATCAACAGCAAAAAAACAACTTCAATTGTTCAACATACAAAGGACCCTTTTTGTGTTGCTGAGGCAGCACACAGTACCCAGCCAGCAATGAAAAAGCAGTCTCTATGTGTGTTCTTATAACGCATATGTATGAAAAAGATACCCTCTATTTAGTCAGTGTCATCACGTAGGCAGTTTGAGTCATGTTAACTGTTCAAATATTTAAAAAGTCAAATGTATTCATTCGTATTTTTTAAACTTCAAAGTCCTCACAATAAATCTTATTTTGTGAGAAGAGCTGCCTTCTTCAAACTAAGCAAAATAATGGCTACAGAAAGAGATTTAAATATCAAAATCTTTATTTGCCAGAAGTTCGATCCTAAAGACTTTACTCCGGCACAGTCTTTGAAGTTAATATGGAGTTTTACCTGAAGAGGACAAAGATTTAGCATTGACTTCTAGCTTCTTAATTGCTTATAAAGCATGCAGGCAGCCTTTTCTTTGCTTTTCATGAAAGCTCTCAAGCACAGAATTAGGCTAGTTGCTACTAAAGCTTCATATGACTGTTCAAAACAGCCACCATCTGCTAAGAAGTGGAGAGAAGTGCCAGTTTCTCTTCTGAAGTCGCTATCACAGCACATGACAAAAAACCCAGATAGAAAAGAACAGTGATAGTTCTTTCAAACTTTTGTTTTGGTATAGAACAGAAGGGAAAACTGTTCACTCTTCACTACCTTTATAATTGATGGTAGAAAAAAGCAGAACTGCAGCCTTCTTTTATAGGTAGAACAGTGATCTTTTCACCTCCAGGACAGCTCTTTTGTCTAACACAAGTTCCTCAATAAATGGAATTTGGTGTTCTGCTCCGCAATAGTAGTTTGTATCAGGAAGCTAATGGCCATACGTAATTCAGAACAATCAACAGTCTTCGGCAAAGAGAAACTCAGTGTTAAGCTATCACAGGCTGTGAATCAACCCTTATCCTTAGGACAGGTGTAATCAGGAGAAAAGGGTGGAGATCAATAGCAATGCCGTGTAATGACAGCATACATTTTTGACCAGATGCACAGTATCTAGTTTTGTGAATAAACAGCCGTCACTCTCCACTTTCACCGTTACTCCGACCTTCAATGTCCCACCCACTTCAGGAAGGGAAGGAGTAAATGAAAAGAGAAAATTACAGTGCTAAAACAATTACAGTTGCAGACATCACCTTTCAAAATTTAGATCTGAGCTACCGGGGGAGGTTGAATGTATCGGGTCTGACAGCTATAAAGTTAAACACTTTATAGATACAAAAACTGTAAAATACCTGTGAAAAGCCTTCCACTAAAATCTTAACCACAAGCAGCCTCTGCAAATTCTAAACTGCCTGTCAGCAAAAGGAAATTCAGAATTTTGATCAGTGCTTAGCTTTTTGAAGACAGTTATGCTGAAACACCCTCTATTCTATAAGCTAGATGCCTTGTTTGTCAATGAGTCAGTTCCTGTTAATAAGTCATGCAAAATGATGCAGACTGAAGTTACGCAAAGAAAATTATCTTTCTTGAGACTGTGTTAGCTGATTTGCCTACTTAACATGTTGTGACAGCTTCAAGATCTTGAAACTGTCTAGATATATACACAAACCATTAAAAACTCCAAGAAAAGCTGCATTTGAAATAATAGCAAGTGTCAAAATATCTTGGAAAACGTAAGGCAATAAAATATTAATAACAAAACAGCTGTTTAACAGCATCCTACCAAACTCTTACAACATGTTGGTGTTATTTATACAAGAAGAGAGGGTATGTTACACTTATAAAAATGATGTCCTATGGTTCTCCGGGATGCTTTTAAGCACACATTAGGGGAGAGGAAAAATAAATAAATAAGAGAGCTATTTAACTATATATAAATATAACTAGTAACAAAAATGACAACTTACTTAGCTAAAAAGCTTTCTTTATACACTGACTCTTGACAGCCTTCAAGAAAATAAGAACAAATACTGCCTTATTCTGTTCTTAACATTTTCATTACCTGTCAGTGATTTTTGCTTGCTAGTTAGTTTGTTTTTAAATACCAAACACACAACAGCAGCCAGAAAACCCCATATAGGCTGAATAAGCTTAAGTAGACCTGTATGACCTCTACTTCTAAGAAACAACAATAAAAATTTCAGACTGCACACTGGATGTGTGGATGACTCTACATGATTAAGCATCATCAGGATTAAGAGTGAATACACAGGGCACTGAAAAACAAAATTGCAGAGGAGTCATAAATGCATTTTTGTTTTTTTTGATGGTCTCCAAGTTTGACAACATTTTAAATACACAAACTCTTTCTTCAAAACCTAGATAGTGACAGGTTTTAACAATCCAGCCTGAACCTGCAGTTCTGATACTTGAAGAGTATTGAGTAGTTGCTCTTATGAAAAAGGCTGCTTCATCATCTTTTTTAGTTTGATTTTCTGTACTCTAAAAAACAAATAAACAAAAAACCCTTTACTTTTAGCATGCCGTTTTCTTAATGAGAAATTGATGAATGATGACATCTGGCAAGAGAAAAAAAGCATATGGTCTAACTAGCTGTTTCTACAGAGGTTAAAATCAGCTTTGCAATTTTCTCTGGTTGCCATTGTGATTGACAGATCATCAAATAAATCACTCATTCTTCTCCCTCTCTGTGCTGGTCTCTGTACCATCAAAGGCACTAGGGGGTAAATTTGCACTGTAGTGTATGAGGAATTAGACACGCAAGATCCATTAACATAAATGGGATTTTTGCACCTAATTCCCTGCACACCATGCTGAAAGATGTAGCTGTAGGATATAATATTCATGTTTTTTCTTTATTCTATTTATAATTTTTAATTATTAATCTCTGGCATAATTGGTTTCTTTTAAAGAAAATGAAATGTCTAGTAGGTTACCTAAAATTTTGTTTAAGACCCCTTGGGCTTGATGCTGAAGATGGCAGGGAATATGTGTGCATGCAATCCAAAAAACCCCAAAGAAACTAGGGTGAAATGGGATTGTTGATCACACATCCAAATTGGCTCTGCTTTCTTTCACAGCTATTACCTACACTTTACTTCTTTCAGTCCCATCCATCTTAACCCCACCTCTCCCAAAAAGTAATCAAAATGGATATAGTATGTGAAAATTTGAAGAAAGTACAGCATGTTTTAAACTCATTCAGTCGCTTGGGTTTATTTATTTATTTATTTTTAAATCAGAGCTACTCTGGTTCACTGGGAACAGAAGGGTGGTCCTGCAATCCCTCAAACCACTGTATTAAACCAGTTTTTGTGAATGATACTTAAGTGCAGTCTGTTTCTGCTCTTTTGCCTTTATTGAAAAATTCTGAAATTGATTTGAATTATCTCATTACAATCTGCAACAACTTTAAGACATTCATTTTGGTAAATGTTCAAATAATCACTCAGGGCTGATCTACCTTCCCCCCCCTCCTCCCCCCCATGGGCTTAATGGCTGGATTGAAAAAATAATAATTCAATTGCTTTGATATTAAAATGAGGCATGAAAAGTTCATGCTCATGATTTTTTCTTATACTAGAATGCTTCCAGTTACAGAATATAATACATTTCAATAACCAGGCACCATTCTCCTTTTTTGTATCTTGACCTGGCAAAAGCACTAGAAATAATTGTTGAGACTGATGTTTGTCAGTGTTAAATCTGTGTGGTGTAACTAACATCTCTAAAGATTCAAAGAGTGGTGCTTGCCAATGGAAGGCTTAAGAAAAGATAAGAAAAAGGAAAAAGCTATGGAAGATTAAAAGAAGAATAAATAACCTGAAGAGCAACAGAATTGAGATGGCTGAGTTTGCTAACATACTGCTTAAGATCTGCAGAGGTGACATGACACTAACAAATTGCTGAGTCAGAACAATATTTTGTTGTTTTTATTAGGGATTGAAGAGAAGCCAAAGCAAATTCTCTATCAGTTAAGTTGACAGTGAGGAAAGTAAGTCAGACATCAGGCATTTGTTGAGGGAGATTGTGAGATTTCGACATACTAGTCAAAAAATGAAGAGTCCAAAATAGCTGCTAGCTCGCAGCTCTGAGCAAGAAATGTGTTTCTGAAAGTGGTGAGGAAGAAGGAGAAGTGCTGGGAGATTAAATGCCTCATTCATTTTTGGCTAAGACGAATATTGTAAGAAAACGTCAATGGAACATGCCAGAGATACAGAAAAATACTAGGTGAAAGAAGACAGATCAGAACATTAGTGTTAATCTTGCAACCTATTCAACACATTTAAATATGAAAGACACAGTCTAAAATTAAGATACTGTTAGGATGTATTTCCAGTGTTTGGTGCCACATTTTCTTCAATACTGTCAGAATCTACTTTTTAAAAAGTCTAAATTCACAGGCTACATAAAGCTTG
Source organism: Aythya marila (assembly GCF_965140915.1). Lineage (NCBI taxonomy): Eukaryota > Metazoa > Chordata > Aves > Anseriformes > Anatidae > Aythya > Aythya marila. Next base: position 16,425 of record NW_028137043.1, on the reverse strand, counting down.
TTCTTATAAGAATGCTATGAAAACAAAGGCTATTTTCCTGTCTTGGTCCCTTTCTGATAAAGCCTCATGAGCACTCCCTCTATTCTTTACTGTTGTTTTATATAGAACAGGCTTGTTTTGAACAAGGATTTTAGTAAGCAGCAGCAACGTCTGAAATGATTTCTATAAAACTTTCTGCTTACTGTTTAATCTAACAGCTTTACACATCACTTCAGCAAACAAAGAAGGGCAAACCTGGGCCCATTTGTTTCTTGTATGACATATATACAAGAGTATTTTTTCACATAGTATAAAGTGGCTTTTCTACTTTCTTTTTCCTAGGTTTTTGTTTCTTTTTACTTTTCAGAAGCATTGATTGAGAAAATAGTGCACTCTCTTCAATTTTCAAATGGAAAAACACAGCAAGCCTGTTAGCTTCTGTAGATATTTACAAGTTTATATAGATATTTTTTTTTCTCTCTTGCTACAGCAAAACACAATGGAAGAAATAATTCCTGTTCATATTAATGCTCTTTCAACTGTTAGGGTCTAGTTTATGTTTACATCTCATATGGTCCCCTTGTATCTGAGATTTCCAATTATCCAATTGTTATTAGCTACATTTCTGCTAAGTATGAATAACTTTTTTCAAAGTCCTAAAGTTGTTCAGATGGAGCTTGTTTGGATGCCTCCTTAAATGGATATATTTGTCATCATTTTTTCTGTTGTATTAACTTTCATTGTCCCACAATGAAAATAATTTGAACCTATGGCTATATCTCTAATGCTTCTAGAACTTCTACACCATTTGCATTTACCAAGAGCTTATGGGACTCCAACTGAAACTGAATCCCCTGTGAAAATACTTTCTTTTTACCCTTACTAGATTATAATGAACATAATTAATAAGATAACACTAGGCAATTCAAATACTGTGTCAAACACAGGATATGACAACCAGAGCCCAATAGACCCAATTTTATTTCTATTAAAGTCATGACAAAATACCTGCCAAGTTACCAGAGACCATGCCAAAGGAGATTAAATCTTGTTAATAGCATAGAAAAATCTATATTACTTCCTTGAGATTGGTGATAAAAGATTACATAAATATTTTCCCTTATAGGTAACCACTAACCCTCTTGCGCTTAACTGTTAAGTTCTTTTTTTTGGAGATAAGAGACATGAAACACTCCTGGTAACATACTTTAAGCATGCAGATTTATTTTTTTTTTTGGTTCAAGTTTCAGAGCTAACTTCCATTCCCTTGGGGATATTGTTCCCTGGAATAACTCAATTTTCAACCAAGGTATATAGGAAGAGTGATTGCTAGTTTAATTTATATGTATTTTACATGTATGCATATATGTATGTGTATAACCTAAGTTGCTTTAATTGTAGTTTTTAGTTAACTTGTTTTGTTCAATAGATAGGAAAACTTCAGGCATTGTCAGGCACTGTAAAGCGCTGTGACACTTGAAAAAATATCAGGCCCTTAGCATCTTGGTCCTGCAGCAGAACTGCAAGATTCGTTGTTATAATGTAGTTGAGCAGATGAATAAAATCTCTAATGAAACTGCTATTTCCCATAACATTTCCCCAGCATTGCTGTTATTTAAATATGACTCTAGCTCCCTTGTCATCTATCTTGCTTTTCTGTAAGCAGATTATAATCAATCAGACTTATCAGTAATGTGGTATCTTGATGTTATTATTTCATGAACTTTATTGAAAGGGTCTCTTCTTCCTCTGTCTATAACCAAGATGACTCTGTACGTGCTGCTTATGGTAAAACCGACCACTTTTGCTGTCATATCACTGTGCACGTTAGCATCCAGGTAGTTTTCCAACTAGTACTGAGAGACCTCAAGGTTGTATTTCTTCAGTTATTTCCTCTCAGTTGTATGCATGTTCATTTTCCCAGTGAACTTTAAGCTCATTATGAAATCTTACAAAAAAAAATATATATATATATATATTGATGACAGATACAAGGCAATTTTTTTTCCCTCCTCTTGAATTACTGAACCATGTTGCTGCAGACAACCTTAAAAATCATCCCAAACTTCCCTGTAATGTTTCCTTCTCTTTTTTTTAGAGGCACATTTTTACTAGTCTGCTCAGAAATTGCTTTATAAATTATAAGCCACATTTATTCAAATGAACTGCAGACGGTGCTGTAATTACAGCCAACTGGGAGGTGCAATTATTATTTTTTTCATTACATTGACATATGAAATAATGTTCTTTCACTGGTCAACATAATTCTGTCTCCACACTTCACTTTATGCTCCAGAATCTTCCTACCTCATAAGAACATCTTCTGAACAAAATTCATCTACAGAAAATGACAAAAAAAATAAAAAATCAATGAAAGTAATTGTCAACATGACTGCTATTAACTTTACACTACCATATACCTACGAACTTTTTTTTTTTTTTTTTTTTTAAACACTGATGGAGATGCTTTTCCTATCTGTCATGGCTGGGACAGAATTTTGTCTGGGACACAGTTAGTTTTCTTCAGAGTCTTTTATGATGCTGTGCTTTAGACTTCTGATGAAAACTGTGGCAGTAGCACTCCGATGTTTTGGTTGCTGCATAGCAGTGTTCCATTGAGCTGAGGACATTGCAGCTCCTTGTGCTGCCCTGCCAGTGAGAAAGCTGGGGGTGCACCAGGAGCAGGGAGGGGACAGGACCAGGACAGCAGGCCAAAGATAAAGCTGGAGTAAAGGAGGAGGGGGACACATGTGGAATGATGGCATTTGTCTTCCCAAGCAGCCATTCAGCATGATGAGCCCTGCTTTCCTGGGAGCGGCTGAACACCTGTGCCTGCTGATGGGATGTAGAGAATGGATTCCTTGGTTTGCCATGCTTGTGGCATGTGCAAATAGCTTTTGCTTTACCTCATGAACTGTTCTTAACTCAGCCCTTGATTTCTGGCACCTTTACCCTCCTGATTCCCCCGTTCCACCTGGGGAGAGAGAGAGCAAGTGGCCGTGTGCCAGGTTACATCATAACACTATCAGAAGGAATAAGTTTTAAGGCTGCAAATCATTAGATAAATAAAATGAATTATAGCGAAGTTACTCAGTTATACCTTTATTTTTGAAAAAATATTGGTAGTCCTGGTAACTCTGCAGGTGGTTTCTTGGTTCAGATAAATAGTAGCTGACTTTCCATCGTAAATTATGATGTATTTTTATATCTACACAAAAAAAAAAAAACCTTGCATGTTTAAATGTGTGCTCAATCTCTACAGCAAATACAGTATTTATGACACTTCTTTATAACAATGTAGTTGCTTATGAACATTAATGTACGTATTTCCTGCAAATTGTATATGTGGAGAAGAAACCTGACTAATGAATACAGATATCTCCCCCCACTCTACAGCCAATTATCACAGTGAGAATATTTAGTCGCTCATATCCACGATGTGACTATCTATGATTCAAAATCGCAATACTTTCAAAAAAAAAAAACAAAACAAAACAAAACAAAACAAAAAAAATTTTTACGGTACTAGATCAAAGATGAAACCTCAAAGATGCCACCATCTAGCAAAGTAACATTTGCAGAGTTTAATATTTATGACAGTTTTCCTGTAAACTGTTGAAGAAATCTACCACAAAGTTAAAATGATTACACAAAAGCAGCTTCTCTTTCAATGGTTTGATGTAATATTCCACCAAAATATACATAGAAAATAGTATCGTATGCAGTTCTGAGCACAAAATTAGCCTAAAATGGGAGGACTTCATGTGGCTTACATCTGTCAGCTTTAGTATACTTAAGAAGGCTAAAAAACAATGAAGCAAACAAACCAAAAAGAAAAAACTGTGGCACTGACCTTAAGGAGAGTTAAATCCAGAAAGAAACTAAAAGTTACTTGTGAAAGAAGTAATCCTGCCTATTTCTGTTGTTAATTCTGTAGAAAGGATGACCAAAGCCAGCAAGCCAGAATTTGCTTCCTGTGCCTTGCAACATCACCAAGCAGACTTTTTTTTTTTTATTACTATTATTTCTTAGAGTCTTATTTCTAGATATCAGCTGTGCAAGCTATAAACTTCAATTTCTTTTCTTTGTGGTTTTGGACACAAACCTGGAACTATGAACACACAAGTTTCCAAGAACAAAAGAATAAAACTAGAATATTTGAATCTTAATTTCAAGCTGATCATAATTCATAAGGGTTTGTTTGCTGTTTGAGTACATAGGTTTATCTGCACAAAGACTGTATCTGAGTTAGATACCAAACCCTGTACTAACAACATGGGAAAGAATGAAAGATTCTGACCTAAAATATATGTAGAAGAGTTAGTAGTCCATGACCTTTCAGACTTAAATAAGGGATGGACAAGGCATCTTGTGAGATTTAAAAGAGGCTGAGAACTCCAGACAGGGCAGCTAGCAATCCAATATCAGTGATAAAGACAAAGGTCAGAGGGCAAAGATTTAAAAATTACTTGGTACAAGAGAGGACAGCAGTAATGTCACATGTCATTTCTTTAGAGCCTCTGAATAATAATTTCCCTTAGATCAAGACCCAAACAAGCCTTACAAAATGAGACTGTAATACCCCTTTGGGAAAAAAGTTTCTTTAAAACAGTGATGGCCTGAACCTTACTGCATCAGGAGTAAACAACATTACTTGGCCATGCAGAGGAACTGTACCACAGCTGACTCATGGCTGTGAAAGATTCCTCCTCTCCAGGATTCCCACAAGACAACACAGGCAGCGCCACAGGCAGCGCAATGCAAGAAAGAACAGGTCTCAGCAGAGATTCAAAGTCATCAGAAATGGAAGACTTCAGAAGTTATGTTATGAGTTTAGCCGTATACAGACAGGTTAAAAAGTTCTTTGCTGCGACAGTAACTTTTCACCTGTCCATAGTTTGGGTACGTGTATTCCCCTCTCTGTGGCACACTGTCCAGCACAAATGGCGGCTCATATAAAACGGAAAGCTGCGTAATCTGCATCCACAGTCAAAAGACAGAGAAACACTGCTTTAAGCATTCTAGGCTTCTTGTGTTGTGCAATCAATGGGAAACAGCAGCAAAATATTTGAGCTTCCAGTGATGCATTAGCCCTGCTGCCCATGAGGCCACACAGACTGGGAAGAAAGAGCATCCTTCCATGACAGACTTCATCCTGCCCAAACGGACATGAACCCCTTGTTACTCTTTAAAACACTGGGGTCTCCAAGACATAAAGAGAAATACAAAGCTCTAAACCTATGTTACTTAGAAAAGTTTACACACAAGACACTCAGCACTAACTGGAGTGGGAATATAGGAAACTAAATACACTAATTACTTTTTTGTTTTCCCCTGAGCTTCTTACCACAATGAAAGCTATATATTGGAAGTTTCTACATTTGTTTTTCCAATCCCCATTTTTGATAGAAGAGAGTATACAGACACATGATCTGCCACTTCGCAGTAAACGCCTGCACCTTTATATCTCATAGTGCGTTACACAAACCAGTCTTCAGGTAACGTAACTGTAATGTGAAGCGATAAAAGCTGAATACATCACTTACAGTAATAACTGTTTGTGTGCAAAATGGAAGTCTAAAGGCATCACAATGCTAGGGGAAAACGTTCAGACTCAAATGGGAATAACAGCTGTACAGAGTATTCTCGCTGTCCTCTCGATGACTTCACAGCACAACTGGACAACATCCCACTAATACAATTTCCAGAACAACAACAGAGAACATTTGGCTAATCTCGTATAAGATTCCCATGTGGATGCGTGGTATTCAACCAGGATTAATCATGCCCATAATGGATGGTAACAAACACAAAACCTCTGTTATTAAACCCTAACTTCAAAGTCATAACACTTCCCATGCAGTAGCAGCACAATTCATAAATTAAGGGAAGCATTTGACATTCATTTGTTAAATAACCTGTTTCTGAAATGGAACAATGGGTCAAGATAAGTCAATTACTATTTACACATTTATCCAGCTTGATGACTGCTGTAGTCATAGGTAAAGCACGCACTTGTGTAGGAGAAAAGGCTGTTGAGAGCCCAAACCTAACCCACTAATTTGCAGCAGCCATCTTCATTCCCAGCCTTGCTCTGCACCATCCCCCTTTCTGGTCACCCAACCTCCTCCCCAGCACAAGGGAGCTTTGGCAAGGGCAGCAGATTATTTTAATTGCACTGAGCAAAGCGACGCATTGCTGAGCTTACTCTCCCCATAGCTAGAACGACAAGATGATGAGTTTTGAATTTGCTGCAACTGCTACATGGTGCCCTCAGCTGGGCTTGGAACAAGCTTTGTCTCTGGAGAGGGGTAAATGCCAATGCTTAGAGAAGGAAAGGATGGAGAGGAGGAGGAAGGACTCAGCTTTATCTTTCCCTTGTAATTCTGTCTGTTGCAAGTAAAGGGTTGTAAGATTAAAGATGAATTAGGAGTCAAAAGATGAAAGTGAATAGGCAAATTAAAAGAAAATGCAGGAGCAGTGAGAAGTGATAGAAAAAATACATGGAATGAAATATTTGTAGTAGCAAAGAAGCAAGAGAATAAGGAAGACAGTCTTCGGTTACTGTTTTTAGAGGGGATCTGTTTACCCAATGCACAGAGACTGTAACATAACTTGATTAACAGCCAGTGGAGTAAAGAATATTTAAAGCCATCTATCATTGTAGGAAGTAAGATCAAGTCTATATAAAAAGAAACACCAAACTTGCTGGCATTTTAAGTAAGACAAGGTTAGATTATTTTAAATTAAATTTTAAATGCAGGTAAAATTTATGATTTGTTGTACAGCTGCTGACATTTTTCCCCCCAGACTCCTAGAGAGACTAGAAGGCTTTATCTCAAAGAGAGAAGGAGTACAGGAATCAAGTTCGTGCTGAAAACGTGTAAGTAAAAACATTCAACCTGCTGTATTTCATGGTTCTGATTGCAATCTCTAATCAGCACAGTTCATTGACAATAAACAGAAGAAAAATCACACAGGTATGTATAGGAAAGTAGAAAAGCTAGCAAAGTAGTTTTGTAGAAGTACTAACAAACCTTCATTAATATTCAAGAGCAAGATTCAGCCATCCTACAGTTGATTTGTATCACCAGTTACCCTATGTAGTCCTTTATATTAACACAAAGTTCATCTTAAATAATTGAACCACCTTGGGTAGTGTTTTATACTTGTTCTGGATTGATGCATGACTCAACAGTCATGCAGGGAAACAGCCAAGGCACTGGTGTCTGCCTGCAGAGAGGTCTGGTGGTTTAAAATAACATTTTAATTTGAATTGTTATAAGGTTAAGAGTGGGATTCTGAAAAGTTCACGACAAGCAACTCCACAGGCCATTACAGCTGTGATCATTTGAACTTAAGTTCAGGGTGATTTTATTCTAATGATTCAAATTTCATTTTTATTTAGCAGCTTAGTATATTTCTTTAAGTCAAGCCATTGCTCCTCAATATGCCTCTGACACCAGGGTTGAGGTTACCTCAAGATAACTGCAGATAACTCATACACAAGCCTTGAAGCAGTATCTTTTGAATGTATGAGCAAATCCATTTAACAAATAATCTATTCAACAAAGGCAGAAAACAAACAGGTATATGTGAGCACAATATTCACAGAACTTGGAAGCTGCCTGTTCTTCCATCTGCTGCTGCTAAAGTAGCTACTAAGTCATCACTGTAACTGCAGTTAAAGCTTCATTCTTGTGCTGGTGTTTTCTTCCCTTTCCTTACCCAAATGAACCACTAACTGCCTCACAAAGATCTTGTTCTATAGAGACCCTCAGCCTGCAGTTTTGGACTCAGTCCTTGGAATAATAATACCCACAGAATGAAAGAAGACAAGACACTACCAAAAGTTTTAATGAAACTACTGATCAGAGCATGAACCTTACACAGGTATTACACCTGCAGCCAGAAGTTCATTTAATCTCTTTTTCTCTTAATTGGTACATCCTAAGCTGGAAGGTCTGCTTAGGGCAAGCTCTATTTCAGGCACCGACCCCATCTCAAATGTTGGCAATCCCTGTTACTCACCGAGTGCATCGCTGATTTGTTTACTAGCAGAACTGCCACTTGTCAGACTGCTCGCAGTATTGTTGTTTACAAGTTGCAGATGTAAATCACGGTATAAGCACAGCAAGGTGACAGCATCAAAACGTCCAAGCTCCTTTGAGGAGACAAGATGACAGGGAACAGAACAGACCTGCTCAACTGTTAATTTGCTGACACTGAATGTAGGTTGCCAATTTTAGCCAATCTTTTTAGTTTTAAATAAAATACACATAATTGATCTATAAATATAATTGATGGATATCATGTGGAGAGCCCACCCCACTTCACAGAGGGTCACAGAATACAACTGTCAAAGGAGGGACAAAGTAAGAGGGCATTTGGATATGAAATTTTATCACCAAGTATGGGGAAGAGAAGGTAGAACTGGCATGACAACTTTGTCATGAATACAACAAATTTTGGGGAAAAAAAAAAAAAAAAAGAACAAACAAAAAACAACTTGATGGTTATTCACTTCCACTCAGTCAAATAACTTTGTTTCGCTTTGAGTAGCTTCATAGAATCATAGAATATCCTGAGTTGGAAGGGACCCACAAGGATCATCAAGTCCAACTCTTGACACCGCACAGGTCTACCCAAAAGTTCAGACCATGTGCCTAAGTGCACAGTCCAATCTCTTCTTAAATTCAGACAGGCTCGGTGCAGTGACCACTTCCCTGGGGAGCCTGTTCCAGTGTGCAACCACCCTCTCTGTGAAGAACCCCCTCCTGACGTCCAGCCTAAATTTCCCCTGCCTCAGCTTAACCCCGTTCCCACGGGTCCTGTCACTGGTGTTAATGGAGAAAAGGTCTCCTGCCTCTCGACACCCCCTTACGAGAAAGTTGTAGACTGTGATGAGGTCTCCCCTCAGCCTCCTCTTCTCTAGGCTGAACAGGCCCAGTGACCTCAGCCGTTCCTCGTACGTCTTCCCCTCAAGGCCTTTCACCATCTTCGTAGCCCTCCTCTGGACACTCTCCAACAGTTTCATGTCCTTTTTATACTGTGGTGCCCAGAACTGCACACAGTACTCGAGGTGAGGCCGCACCAGCGCAGAGTAGAGCGGGACAATCACCTCCCTTGACCTACTAGCGATGCTGTGCTTGATGCACCCCAGGACACGGTTGGCCCTCCTGGCTGCCAGGGCACACAGCTGGCTCATATTCAACTTGCTGTCTACCACGACCCCCAGATCCCTCTCTTCTAGGCTGCTCTCCAGCATCTCATCACCCAGCTTGTTGGTACTTAAGGCAACAGTAGGATTCAAATCTGTTGTTGCAAGGAAAGAAAAAAAATAGTCAATAAAATTTGCTTTTTTGGTCATGGGGGCACAGCTTTTTCTCAAACACAGCAAATCTATTGTGAACCCTGTGGGTTTTGGCCTTCACATAAGCTGTAGAGCAGCGGAAAAGGGAGTGGGAGATGATAAGCTTTCAGTCCCCTGTTATGTACCAGACCTAAAAACCCACAAAGATCAATGGAAGCATTCCTGGTATTTTTCATTCTCCAGATGTGTTTCAAAGGTTGTTTACTTTTTTTTTTTTGTAAATGGTATTTCATATATGTGAATTTGACCATACAAACAGGAACACAAGGTAGACACTTAACAGACTTTCTACTGCCTATGGTTTTTCCTTATTAGCACAAATTAGTCCCAATTCATCATTCCAACTTGGAATTAAAAAAAAAAAAAAGTATATGCTCTGAAGATAGCTTCAAAGCTATCTAGCTTTGAACTAGTGTCTGTCCAGAAACTTGATATACACATCTGTAGAAAACATAGTCAGAAAGCAACATACCATTAGTATATTTTTCACCAAGTGTCTTAAATTTTAGGCGGTGAGCAGAAGATGGCTTAAGATGGATGCCTAATCTGTACATAGGCTGGCTTAGGAACTACTAAAAAAAAAAAAAAAAAAAAAGTCATTACAAATAGCAGAGAAAAGAGTTACAAGAAAAAATGGAGTTTTGTATGTTTGGACTCCTGTGGGGATGGTACCTTGATGTCCAACTACTTGGGCTTCAGCATAATGGTTACAGGGTGGCAAGGTGCTACTGCACCCATTTCTGAACAGCAGGTTCAAGGCAAACCCAAAATAAAGCATTTAACAGTTTTGTTGTCGTTGCCTTTTATTTTGTTCCTCTTACGAGAGACCACTGGCTCTAAGCGCTCAGCAAGTTTGCACGGCTATCAATGACTTGTTTTCTTAGCACACGTACAAAGAACAAAATGCTATGGTGCATGTGCTACCTTAGGACATATTAACATCTTGCATATGCACTCAGGATTACTTATAAACACAGACAGAACGGAATGAGATGACAGCTGGTTTTTTTTCTTCTCTGCTTTTTAAGACAACCACCATCAAGAAGACCACTAATGTAATAACAGATGCAGTAAATGTTACTGTCTGGAGATTCAGATATTCACCTTTATAATTGCCTGTCCCATACCAGTTGAAAATCAAACAGAAAGACGGCTTCTTACAACTTTCTAGTGCCGTTAACATCATTAATTGAATTGCTGGAATAAGCATTTGAATCAGGAAGATATCAAAAGAATACATCATTTCATCAAATCTCACAGGGAGGAATGGTTGCCTCCAGAGCATTTCATTCCACAGAAACCATGAGTAATGTAGCAGGGACAAAATACAACGAACAGAAGGCAACCTCAGACTCTCTAAACGGGGGCACTGTGTTGTCATTAATGACTAACACCAGAAAGTGTCTAGAAAAGCTGCAACAATCAGCATAAGGGAAACTGAAGCAGTAACATCACACTTTCACAGTTATAAAATCTCTGACATGCTTGGCAAGAAAGTTTGGTGTAAAGACAGTAGTATACACAGGATGTAGTAGCAGCAGAAAAAGAACGAAAAAAGTCTTTCCATTCACTGATTAGTCACAAACTTGTACTCAAATTTCCTTCAACTGATTTTAAAAAAAAAAAAAAAAAAAAAAAAGAAAGAAGTGAGTGTCCAACAAAAGAGAAAACACCATCCTTTGAAAGCAAAAACTCAACAAGTCATCATCAAATCTAACAAACCTATGTCAGTATTCTGTACATTAGCCTACATGACTGTATGAAATTACTGTCTGTCCCAGTCTGTGGAGGTCTACAGATAGCATTTTGAGACAGACAGAACCTGTAAGGAAGTCCCAAATACCTTTTGCAATACTCTGTTTGTGCCCGTAAATTTTCTGCTGGGAAAAGGATTAACTGGTAACAGATTCAAAAATAGAACACACTTCCATTTGAAGAAGCTCCCAGTCTTTTCTCCTCAGTTTGAGGAGACCTCAAATACAACACCTGTGTGCTTAGAGCATGCATGCAACAGTTTTCAGTACCCATGGATAATTTTTTTTTTTTTCCCTCCCCATGACCACTGTGCTCTTTTCCCTATAAAGCAGCCTCCCTTCCCTTCTTGGTATTCTTATTCTAAACCATTTATAAAGCCATATTTTGTAAATAACGTGCTTAAGGCCCATAAGCCATCCTTTGTTTGCAGCTACACAATTTTCCACAAAATAAATAGGAAACAGGTATAGGTATTTGTGTTATCTCATCACTGCACTGAAGCGAGCCCAGGGACACACACTGTACATCGATGGAGACTGCTGCAGGCCAGGCAACCCCTAGGTTCCATTTGCCTTTGTCATCTAGGTGACCTCACACTAACAAATTGAGCAAAATGCTCAAGAAATTAAGCGTTTTGGATCAGACTTTTTTCCTTTTTTTTTTTTTTTTTTAAATTTAATTAATTTTTTATTTCTCTGATGTACCACAGTTTGCCTGGCAAAACACCTTCTGAGGTATGCCTCTAAATTTCTCCAAGCTATTGGGGAGTAATTTCCTCAGCCTAATCTCCTCCACAAGACTGTGCAAACTGTAGGATAAAAGGGGAACTGTGGCGATTTACCTACTAATTAGCTGCTCTTATTAAGAAGAGCAAGATAATTGATTTTAGGATGCACTACCCCTTATTAAGGCCTAATTAAACTGTATATCAAAGACTAATTAAATGGCATTATTCCATCTCACTGATGAGTTTTGATGCTTGGTGAATAGATTTGGGTGAAGATGAACACACACTAATAGATTTCTAACCCACACAGATAACTATAAAACTAAGAAGCTGAGCAAAGGGAATTTTGGATTATCTAAAACTAACACATTTATTGGTATTTCTTCACACTGATAGCTTGAAGTGAAAAAATAAAACATTTAAACACCTGCTGAGCATTGCAGTGAAAGGAAAAGACAATGAAGAGTATCTCTATATAAACAGTTTATTTAAATATTTAGGTAATTTTTGTAGACTGAAGAATTGCATTTGTGAAAAGGATACACATTTCTGTTGCATATTTCTCTATTCTGAAGATTGGTGTAGATACAACAGCTCAAGGGACCACAAGTAATAGGTGTTATTTATTTCTGCCAAAAGCATTGAAAAAAAAAGACAGTATGTCTACACCTCAAGAATTATTTGAATGCAGGATTATTCAGATATCTTGTGGCATTCCAGGTTTACTTAGTGCTGAAAAGGAATTAAGGGACAGGATTATATGCCTCCAGTTCTCCCAAACAGTCTGCAGGTTAAAATAATTAAAATAAACTGAAATAAAGAAAAAGATGTTTTGCTTTTGAGCAAAAGGAATAGCAGAGACTGAATTTGCTAAGATTCTCAGGTTTTGTATCCTTCATTCTTCTTTTAAATGAACTAATCTGTTCTCAAATAATTCCTTTAACAATCCATGGGTTGGCTTAATTAAAAAAAAACGACTTACTGTAAATTTGTATGTGTAAAGCAAATCAACTCTAAGCTTTAATACCACCAACCTATCCCCTAAATAAAATGTTTTGTCCTCTAGACAAAGTTTCTCTGACAATACAAACTCATCTTTTTATTTAATCTGTTAGGTCATGGCCCCAGAGATTATGATGAGCTGTCTCTTAAAGCCCCAGTATACTGCATTGCAACGTCTCCTGTATAAATCACAACACTGATGCAACTTTCAGGTGCATTTCCTTGTTTCTAACAGTTTCTTTCACTAGTAATAGGATAGCATGCACACAGGAGCAGTCACACATCCTTTTTTCATTCCTTATTGGCCATGGTGTAACTATCCAACAACAGTAATCTATAGCTTTTGGGCATCTAAATTAAACATCACTCTGTAGTGACTGTAGGGTATTAACCTGAAACTGAACTTCTGCGGGTATAAAATTTAATCTGTATTACCTGAAGGATATTACAACATGAAATATTATTTTACTAATGCAAACAGAAATAGCAGTACTGCAAAGGGGACAAATATTTATTTCATCATTTGCACAAACCATATTTATAAATAGATAACTGAGCAAAGAATTTGTGTAAACAGTCTTTCAAGAACTAAGGGCATGATAAACCATGTAGCGAAGCAATATGTATGAGATTTTTGAGCAAAGAATTAAAGTCAGAGTTTACTCTCTGCTTAGTACAAAGCAATTTATTATTATTATTATTTTTTTTTTTTACATATCAAGACAATTCTATCCAAATACCTAAATGCCACTAGAAAAAGCTTTCAGCTTTCTGAAGAGAAAGAAAGAAAATGCAAATAATCTTAAATACCACATAAATACATAATGCTTTTCCATCTTCAACTTGCATGTCCTGTCCAAGTACCAGAACACTAACAGCTCTATTGATAAACATATATTTCCAAGAACTTCTGTACCCATGCATGTTCATGTTCAGTGTGCACGTTCATATGCAAAAATGTCCAGAATCAAAGTTTCTGTGCAACTTCACGTCATTTTAATTAACATTTCTTGCCTAACGCTCAGACTCATTATTACAGTATTTGCCAAAATGGCAGGTGAAGAATGGGTTCCTCCAGTACCTCAGGTTCCTCAGAGTCAAAACACAGATGGTGTACAGCTACTAAACCAATGTGACAGGCAAAAAATGATGCTCGAAGACATTGACTCAATATTTTCCCTGTCCACCTCTCCCTCCTAACTTGGTACTTTATTAAAAGTTAGCAGGTAATCTTTCAAAGCAAGTCACGGTACAATTCTATTTCCCTACGTTTTCTTTTCTCACATTTCCTGCTTTCAATATTTCTGCTGGCATCTTCTGATTAACACCTTGAGAGCTCACAGTACCATCATAGTGCTTTCATACCCTCCTTCAGGCCTCTTTCTCCTTATACTTAAAACAGAGACTAGTATTATGTGAATGCAACCTTTGATCTAGCCATACAGTTCCTGTGCTACTGACTTGAAAAGTACCTCACTATTGAGTAAGAAAACATCATAGGGAGAAAAGTCAACAGTCTGGAGCATCTACATTAATGTGATGGCACTGTCTTTTAAGGGAATACTTATTTTACTACTCACTGCAGACTTTGGTACAGGAATAAAAGAATTTATTTCTCAACAACTATTTTGAAGAAGTCTACTCACAAAATGGCAAGAACTCATTTTGGTGCTCAACATGAAGCTACACTGGAAGCCCCTCTTCCCATTTTATTAAATATGTTGACAAGTTGACAGATTTGGCATTGAATACAGGACACAATACTAGAGAGAAAAAACAAACTATCTCATTTAAATATTCATGATGCTTACTGGATGAAAAGGTTAATCATTTGGGGAAGCTGAAATGAGTTTTTTGTTGTTGTTTACTCACAGAGTAACAGGAGCATAAGGAGGCTAAGCTAAAAAAAGAACCACACCCTTTTTTGCCCCCTTCAATTTGTGCCTCCAAGAGGAAAAAATTGACAGTACTTAATAGCCAAGCTTCAGCAGTTATTAAAAAGCACAATATAAATAATATATTACTAAAGAAAGAACCAATGCTAGAACTTGCTAACCAGCAAGGCAATTAAAGCATTAGTTTTGTAATCCGAACTCAGTGATGATATGATTGATGAGCTTCTCCAAAAGGCAAACATCCTATCCTGGCTGCAATTTACTACTGCACAGACAGTTTTATTCCAGTGAGCAATAAGTAAACAACACGGTGGACTTGGATGCTCAATTCAGGCCCCCTGCCCTCCATATGAGGAGACAACCTGCTCTTCTATAGCCTATCATTAATGAGAAACATACTTCCCTGAATTAAAAATGCGTGCATAATACCAACTTTATTGGCTGTTCTCTGTATAGAGAAGGGTCACTCAGGGAAGTGAGTCACTAGTGAGAAGGGTCACTAGGGAAGAGGTGAGCATTTCACATAGGATGAAGAGATATACTTAAGTTTCCCTTCCTTTTTACCAAAAACATTACCAAGAGTGGATTGGGAATTGATTGCATTTGAAGGTGTTCCTGGTCTCAAGTATCTACAACACCTGTTTCTGAGTGTACTGTAAAATCAGGGCATAGAGTAGACTTGGGAAGAAACAACAACCACCACCATACACACAAAAGAGATGGTGCTGATCACTTGTTTCCTCAATTTCAATTTATATTTAAGTTTTTATAAACATATACATTTTGATAAAGATTGAATCACACTGACAAATTTGTGTCAGCATACATGTATACAGTAATTTTTTACATATCAAAGACTTTCTACAGTTTTGTTGAAGATTATAACAGCAAAATGCGTCTAGAAAATGAGTTGAAAGTGACAGTTTCAGAGACATCCTTTTACAACTTTCCTTTGTAATTCAAAGACTTGTTTGATGTATTTCACACCATATTGCTAGTGACATTAAAAAGGTCATAAAGGACGATGCTGACCCACACATTCCAAGCATTCCTGCTAGAAATCATATCCAGCACATGAGAATTTCTAGACTTTTCAAAATCCTGAAAGACAGAACAAATCCAAAATTTGATGTGACTTTCATTATAATACTAAACAAATAGTTCAGGATTTGTGGTGTTTTGCTATTTGTCTTGTAAAAGAAAGGAATAGAACTCACAAAAGAGCATTATTTCTAAGAAAATTTTAGATTATCTCAACACTTGTGCAACGGTCCATGCAAACCTTCAGGAAATTAATGCACTACCTGATGAAATCTATATAAACAAGTATTCAGGAAGGCCAGCAATGATGTGTAGTAATAACTTAGTTATAATTAGTAATAGAAATCTTAAAATAACTATCCTCCTGAGTCAGCACTCATATCTTTGCTGTATTCTGAAAATGATAGATTTTTTTTTTAAACCGCTGTAACTAAAATGGTAATTAAAAGCTGATTTAGGATCAAAGACAACCTCAAGGTCATAAGTATTTGTAGTTGGCTGTGAAGTATTCTCATGAAAATTTCTTGAAAGGGGATGCCCTATTCCAACAGCAGTACGTTTGCAGGAGCCAAAGAGAAAAACAATTTTCCTCAAAGGTTTATAAACAAGTGAAAATTGGAAAAAAAAAAAAAAAGTTAGCTTTCAGGAAAAGA
>NW_028137044.1:0-13186 GCF_965140915.1 Aythya marila | reverse complement strand
TGTTTGGGGTGTTTTTGACGTTTTTTGGGGTCTCCGTTGGGTTTTGTTGGGTTCTCGTTGGTTATCATGGTGGAAAAGGGTAAATTGTGGGTTTTGGAGAACATCAGGTAGGTTTAGGGTGGTTTTGGGGTGGATCTATGGTTTTGGTGTATTTTCTTCCAGTTTTGGGGGTGATGCCGATATTTTTTGGGGTGTTTTTTACGTGTTTTGGTGTCTCCATTAGGTTTTGTTGTGTTCTTGTTTGTCATTATGTTAAATAGGAGTGGATTGTGGGTTTTGGAGAACATCAGGTAGTTTTAGGGTGGTTTTGGGGTGGATCTATGGTTTTGGGGGATTTTCTTCCAGTTTTGGTGGTGATCCTTTTCTTGTTTGGGGTGTTTTTGACGTGTTTTGGTGTCTCCATTAGGTTTTGTTTGGTTCTTGTTTGTCATTATGTTAAATAGGTGTGGATTGTGGGTTTTGGAGAAGATCAGGTAGGTTTAGGGTGGTTTTGGGGTGGATCTATGGTTTTGGGGGATTTTCTTCCAGTTTTGGGGGTGATGCCGTTCTTGTTTGGGGTGTTTTTGACGTTTTTTGGGGTCTCCGTAGGTTTTGTTGGGTTCTCGTTGGTTATCATGGTGGAAAAGGGTAAATTGTGGGTTTTGAACAACATCAAGGTAGGTTTAGGGTGGTTTTGGGGTGGATCTATGGTTTTGGTGTATTTTCTTCCAGTTTTGGGGGTGATGCCGATATTTTTTGGGGTGTTTTTTACGTGTTTTGGTGTCTCCATTAGGTTTTGTTGGGTTCTTGTTTGTCATTATGTTAAATAGGAGTGGATTGTGGGTTTTGGAGAAGATCAGGTAGTTTTAGGGTGGTTTTGGGGTGGATCTATGGTTTTGGGGGATTTTCTTCCAGTTTTGGTGGTGATGCCGTTCTTGTTTGGGGTGTTTTTGACGTTTTTTGGGGTCTCTGTTGGGTTCTGTTGGGTTCTCGTTGGTCATCGTGTTTTAAAAGGGTAAATTGTGGTTTTTGGAGAAGATCAGGTAGGTTTAGGGTGGTTTTGGGGTGGATCTATGGTTTTGGCGGATTTTCTTCCAGTTTTGGTGGTGATGCCGTTCTTGTTTGGGGTGTTTTTGACGTTTTTTGGGGTCTCCATTAGGTTTTGTTGGGTTCTTGTTTGTCATTATGTTAAATAGGAGTGGATTGTGGGTTTTGAAGAACATCAGGTAGTTTTAGGGTGGTTTTGGGGTGGATCTATGGTTTTGGGGGATTTTCTTCCAGTTTTGGGGGTGATCCTTTTCTTGTTTGGGGTGTTTTTGACGTGTTTTGGTGTCTCCATTAGGTTTTGTTGGGTTCTTGTTTGTCATTATGTTAAATAGTTGTGGATTGTGGGTTTTGGAGAAGATCAGGTAGGTTTAGGGTGGTTTTGGGGTGGATCTATGGTTTTGGGGGATTTTCTTCCAGTTTTGGGGGTGATGCCGTTCTTGTTTGGGGTGTTTTTGACGTTTTTTGGGGTCTCTGTTGGGTTCTGTTGGGTTCTCGTTGGTCATCGTGTTGTAAAAGGGTAAATTGTGGGTTTTGGAGAAGATCAGGTAGGTTTAGGGTGGTTTTGGGGTGGATCTATGGTTTTGGGGGATTTTCTTCCAGTTTTGGTGGTGTTGCCGTTCTTTTTTGGCTTGTTTTTCACGTTTTTTGTGGTCTCCGTAGGTTTTGTTGGGTTCTCGTTGGTTATCATGGTGGAAAAGGGTAAATTGTGGGTTTTGGAGAACATCAAGGTAGTTTTAGGGTGGTTTTGGGGTGGATCTATGGTTTTGGCGTATTTTCTTCCAGTTTTGGGGGTGATGCCGATGCCGATATTTTTTGGGGTGTTTTTGACGTGTTTTGGGGTCTCCATTAGGTTTTGTTGGGTTCTTGTTTGTCATTATGTTAAATAGGAGTGGATTGTGGGTTTTGGAGAAGATCAGGTAGGTTTAGGGTGTCTTTGGGGTGGATCTATGGTTTTGGGGGATTTTCTTCCAGTTTTGGTGGTGATGCCGTTCTTGTTTGGGGTGTTTTTGACGTTTTTTGGGGTCTCTGTTGGGTTCTGTTGGGTTCTCGTTGGTCATCGTGTTGGAAAAGGGTAAATTGTGGTTTTGGAGAAGATCAGGTAGGTTTAGGGTGGTTTTGGGGTGGATCTATGGTTTGGGGGATTTTCTTCCAGTTTTGGTGGTGATCCTTTTCTTGTTTGGGGTGTTTTTACGTGTTTTGGGGTCTCCATTAGTTTTGTTGGGTTCTTGTTTGTCATTATGTTAAATAGGAGTGGATTGTGGGTTTTGGAGAACATCAGGTAGTTTTAGGGTGTCTTTGGGGTGGATCTATGGTTTTGGGGGATTTTCTTTCAGTTTTGGGGGTGATGCCGTTCTTGTTTGGGGTTTTTTTGACGTGTTTTGTTGTCTCCATTAGGTTTTGTTGGGTTCTTGTTTGTCATTATGTTAAATAGGTGTGGATTGTGGGTTTTGGAGAAGATCAGGTAGGTTTAGGGGTGGTTTTGGGGTGGATCTATGGTTTTGGGGGATTTTCTTCCAGTTTTGGTGGTGATGCCGTTCTTGTTTGGGGTGTTTTTGACGTTTTTTGGGGTCTCTGTTGGGTTCTGTTGGGTTCTCGTTGGTCATCGTGTTGGAAAAGGGTAAATTGTGGTTTTTGTTGAACATCAGGTAGGTTTAGGGTGTCTTTGGGTGGATCTATGGTTTTGGGGGATTTTCTTCCAGTTTTGGGGGTGATGCCGTTCTTGTTTGGGGTGTTTTGACGTGTTTTGGTGTCTCCATTAGGTTTTGTTTGGTTCTTGTTTGTCATTATGTTAAATAGTTGTGGATTGTGGGTTTTTGGAGAAGATCAGGTAGGTTTAGGGTGGTTTTGGGGTGGATCTATGGTTTTGGGGGATTTTCTTCCAGTTTTGGTGGTGATGCCGTTCTTGTTTGGGGTGTTTTTGACGTTTTTTGGGGTCTCCGTTGGGTTTTGTTGGGTTCTCGTTGGTTATCATGGTGGAAAAGGGTAAATTGTGGGTTTTGGAGAAGATCAGGTAGGTTTAGGGTGGTTTTGGGGTGGATCTATGGTTTTGGGGGATTTTCTTCCAGTTTTGGGGGTGATGCCGATATTTTTTGTGGTGTTTTTTACGTGTTTTGGTGTCTCCATTAGGTTTTGTTGGGTTCTTGTTTGTCATTATGTTAAATAGGAGTGGACTGTGGGTTTTGGAGAAGATCAGGTAGTTTTAGGGTGGTTTTGGGGTGGATCTATGGTTTTGGGGGATTTTCTTCCAGTTTTGGGGTGATGCCGTTCTTGTTTGGGGTGTTTTTGACGTGTTTTGGTGTCTCCATTAGGTTTTGTTTGCTTCTTGTTTGTCATTATGTTAAATAGGAGTGGATTGTGGGTTTTGGAGAAGATCAGGTAGGTTTAGGGTGGTTTTGGGGTGGATCTATGGTTTTGGGGGATTTCTTCCAGTTTTGGTGGTGATGCCGTTCTTGTTTGGGGTGTTTTTGACGTTTTTTGGTGTCTCCGTTGGGTTTGTTGGGTTCTCGTTGGTTATCATGGTGGAAAAGGGTAAATTGTGGTTTTTGGAGAAGATCAGGTAGGTTTAGGGTGGTTTTGGGGTGGATCTATGGTTTTGGGGGATTTTCTTCCAGTTTTGGGGGTGATGCCATTCTTGTTTGTGGTATTTTTTAAGGTTTTTGTGGTCTCTGTTTGGTTTTGTTGGGTTCTCGTTGGTCATCGTGTTGTAAAAGTGTAAATTGTGGGTTTTGGAGAACATCAGGTAGGTTTAGGGGGAGTTTTCGCGTGGATTCATGGTATTTGGGGTTTTCTTCTTTTTGGGGGAGTGATCCTCTCCTTTCTTCGGGTGATTTTGAAGTGTTTTGGGGTTTCCGTTGCGTTTCGTTGAATTCCTAATGTGTTTTATGGTGGTTTGGAGTGTGCTTTGGGATTAGGAGAACATCAGGTAGGTTTAGGGTGTCTTTGGGGTGGATCTATGGTTTTAGGGGATTTTCTTCCAGTTTTGGGGGTGATGCCGTTCTTGTTTGGGGTGTTTTTGACGTTTTTTGGGGTCTCCGTTGGGTTTTGTTGGGTTCTCGTTGGTTATCATGGTGGAAAAGGGTAAATTGTGGGTTTTGGAGAAGATCAGGTAGGTTTAGGGTGGTTTTGGGTGGATCTATGGTTTTGGGGGATTTTCTTCCAGTTTTGGGGGTGATGCCGATATTTTTTGGGGTGTTTTTGACGTGTTTTGGGGTCTCCATTAGGTTTTGTTGGGTTCTTGTTTGTCATTATGTTAAATAGGAGTGGATTGTGGGTTTTGGAGAACATCAGGTAGTTTTAGGGTGGTTTTGGGGTGGATCTATGGTTTTGGGGGATTTTCTTCCAGTTTTGGTGGTGATCCTTTTCTTGTTTGGGGTGTTTTTGACGTGTTTTGGTGTCTCCATTAGGTTTTGTTGGGTTCTTGTTTGTCATTATGTTAAATAGGTGTGGATTGTGGGTTTTGGAGAAGATCAGGTAGGTTTAGGGTGGTTTTGGGGTGGATCTATGGTTTTGGGGGATTTTCTTCCAGTTTTGGGGGTGATGCCGTTCTTGTTTGGGGTGTTTTTGACGTTTTTTGGGGTCTCTGTTGGGTTCTGTTGGGTTCTCGTTGGTCATCGTGTTGGAAAAGGGTAAATTGTGGTTTTTGTTGAACATCAGGTAGGTTTAGGGTGGTTTTGGGGTGGATCTATGGTTTTGGGGGATTTTCTTCCAGTTTTGGTGGTGATCCTTTTCTTGTTTGGGGTGTTTTTGACGTGTTTTGGTGTCTCCATTAGGTTTTGTTGGGTTCTTGTTTGTCATTATGTTAAATAGGAGTGGATTGTGGGTTTTGGAGAACATCAGGTAGTTTTAGGGTGTCTTTGGGGTGGATCTATGGTTTTGGGGGATTTTCTTTCAGTTTTGGTGGTGATGCCGTTCTTGTTTGGGGTTTTTTTGACGTGTTTTGTTGTCTCCATTAGGTTTTGTTGGGTTCTTGTTTGTCATTATGTTAAATAGGTGTGGATTGTGGGTTTTGGAGAAGATCCGGTAGGTTTAGGGTGGTTTTGGGGTGGATCTATGGTTTTGGGGGATTTTCTTCCAGTTTTGGTGGTGATGCCGTTCTTGTTTGGGGTGTTTTTGACGTTTTTTGGGGTCTCTGTTGGGTTCTGTTGGGTTCTCGTTGGTCATCGTGTTGGAAAAGGGTAAATTGTGGTTTTTGTTGAACATCAGGTAGGTTTAGGGTGTCTTTGGGGTGGATCTATGGTTTTGGGGGATTTTCTTCCAGTTTTGGGGGTGATGCCGTTCTTGTTTGGGGTGTTTTTGACGTGTTTTGGTGTCTCCATTAGGTTTTGTTTGGTTCTTGTTTGTCATTATGTTAAATAGTTGTGGATTGTGGGTTTTGGAGAAGATCAGGTAGGTTTAGGGTGGTTTTGGGGTGGATCTATGGTTTTGGGGGATTTTCTTCCAGTTTTGGTGGTGATGCCGTTCTTGTTTGGGGTGTTTTTGACGTTTTTTGGGGTCTCCGTTGGGTTTTGTTGGGTTCTCGTTGGTTATCATGGTGGAAAAGGGTAAATTGTGGGTTTTGGAGAAGATCAGGTAGGTTTAGGGTGGTTTTGGGGTGGATCTATGGTTTTGGTGTATTTTCTTCCAGTTTTGGGGGTGATGCCGATATTTTTTGTGGTGTTTTTTACGTGTTTTGGTGTCTCCATTAGGTTTTGTTGGGTTCTTGTTTGTCATTATGTTAAATAGGAGTGGATTGTGGGTTTTGGAGAAGATCAGGTAGTTTTAGGGTGGTTTTGGGGTGGATCTATGGTTTTGGGGGATTTTCTTCCAGTTTTGGGGGTGATGCCGTTCTTGTTTGGGGTGTTTTTGACGTGTTTTGGTGTCTCCATTAGGTTTTGTTTGCTTCTTGTTTGTCATTATGTTAAATAGGAGTGGATTGTGGGTTTTGGAGAAGATCAGGTAGGTTTAGGGTGGTTTTGGGGTGGATCTATGGTTTTGGGGGATTTTCTTCCAGTTTTGGGGGTGATGCCGTTCTTGTTTGGGGTGTTTTTGACGTTTTTTGGGGTCTCTGTTGGGTTCTGTTGGGTTCTCGTTGGTCATCGTGTTGGAAAAGGGTAAATTGTGGGTTTTGGAGAACTTCAGGTAGGTTTAGGGGGAGTTTTCACGTGGATTCATGGTATTTGGGGTTTTCTTCTTTTTGGGGGAGTGATCCTCTCCTTTCTTCGGGTGATTTTGAAGTGTTTTGGGGTTTTTGTTGCGTTTCGTTGAATTCCTAATGTGTTTTATGGTGGTTTGGAGTGTGCTTTGGGATTAGGAGAACATCAGGTAGGTTTAGGGTGTCTTTGGGGTGGATCTATGGTTTTAGGGGATTTTCTTCCAGTTTTGGGGGTGATGCCGTTCTTGTTTGGGGTGTTTTTGACGTTTTTTGGGGTCTCCGTTGGGTTTTGTTGGGTTCTCGTTGGTTATCATGGTGGAAAAGGGTAAATTGTGGGTTTTGGAGAACATCAGGTAGGTTTAGGGTGGTTTTGGGGTGGATCTATGGTTTTGGTGTATTTTCTTCCAGTTTTGGGGGTGATGCCGATATTTTTTGGGGTGTTTTTTACGTGTTTTGGTGTCTCCATTAGGTTTTGTTGTGTTCTTGTTTGTCATTATGTTAAATAGGAGTGGATTGTGGGTTTTGGAGAACATCAGGTAGTTTTAGGGTGGTTTTGGGGTGGATCTATGGTTTTGGGGGATTTTCTTCCAGTTTTGGTGGTGATCCTTTTCTTGTTTGGGGTGTTTTTGACGTGTTTTGGTGTCTCCATTAGGTTTTGTTTGGTTCTTGTTTGTCATTATGTTAAATAGGTGTGGATTGTGGGTTTTGGAGAAGATCAGGTAGGTTTAGGGTGGTTTTGGGGTGGATCTATGGTTTTGGGGGATTTTCTTCCAGTTTTGGGGGTGATGCCGTTCTTGTTTGGGGTGTTTTTGACGTTTTTTGGGGTCTCCGTAGGTTTTGTTGGGTTCTCGTTGGTTATCATGGTGGAAAAGGGTAAATTGTGGGTTTTGAACAACATCAAGGTAGGTTTAGGGTGGTTTTGGGGTGGATCTATGGTTTTGGTGTATTTTCTTCCAGTTTTGGGGGTGATGCCGATATTTTTTGGGGTGTTTTTTACGTGTTTTGGTGTCTCCATTAGGTTTTGTTGGGTTCTTGTTTGTCATTATGTTAAATAGGAGTGGATTGTGGGTTTTGGAGAAGATCAGGTAGTTTTAGGGTGGTTTTGGGGTGGATCTATGGTTTTGGGGGATTTTCTTCCAGTTTTGGTGGTGATGCCGTTCTTGTTTGGGGTGTTTTTGACGTTTTTTGGGGTCTCTGTTGGGTTCTGTTGGGTTCTCGTTGGTCATCGTGTTTTAAAAGGGTAAATTGTGGTTTTTGGAGAAGATCAGGTAGGTTTAGGGTGGTTTTGGGGTGGATCTATGGTTTTGGCGGATTTTCTTCCAGTTTTGGTGGTGATGCCGTTCTTGTTTGGGGTGTTTTTGACGTTTTTTGGGGTCTCCATTAGGTTTTGTTGGGTTCTTGTTTGTCATTATGTTAAATAGGAGTGGATTGTGGGTTTTGAAGAACATCAGGTAGTTTTAGGGTGGTTTTGGGGTGGATCTATGGTTTTGGGGGATTTTCTTCCAGTTTTGGGGGTGATCCTTTTCTTGTTTGGGGTGTTTTTGACGTGTTTTGGTGTCTCCATTAGGTTTTGTTGGGTTCTTGTTTGTCATTATGTTAAATAGTTGTGGATTGTGGGTTTTGGAGAAGATCAGGTAGGTTTAGGGTGGTTTTGGGGTGGATCTATGGTTTTGGGGGATTTTCTTCCAGTTTTGGGGGTGATGCCGTTCTTGTTTGGGGTGTTTTTGACGTTTTTTGGGGTCTCTGTTGGGTTCTGTTGGGTTCTCGTTGGTCATCGTGTTGGAAAAGGGTAAATTGTGGTTTTTGTTGAACATCAGGTAGGTTTAGGGTGGTTTTGGGGTGGATCTATGGTTTTGGGGGATTTTCTTCCAGTTTTGGTGGTGATCCTTTTCTTGTTTGGGGTGTTTTTGACGTGTTTTGGTGTCTCCATTAGGTTTTGTTGGGTTCTTGTTTGTCATTATGTTAAATAGGAGTGGATTGTGGGTTTTGGAGAACATCAGGTAGTTTTAGGGTGTCTTTGGGGTGGATCTATGGTTTTGGGGGATTTTCTTTCAGTTTTGGTGGTGATGCCGTTCTTGTTTGGGGTTTTTTTGACGTGTTTTGTTGTCTCCATTAGGTTTTGTTGGGTTCTTGTTTGTCATTATGTTAAATAGGTGTGGATTGTGGGTTTTGGAGAAGATCCGGTAGGTTTAGGGTGGTTTTGGGGTGGATCTATGGTTTTGGGGGATTTTCTTCCAGTTTTGGTGGTGATGCCGTTCTTGTTTGGGGTGTTTTTGACGTTTTTTGGGGTCTCTGTTGGGTTCTGTTGGGTTCTCGTTGGTCATCGTGTTGGAAAAGGGTAAATTGTGGTTTTTGTTGAACATCAGGTAGGTTTAGGGTGTCTTTGGGGTGGATCTATGGTTTTGGGGGATTTTCTTCCAGTTTTGGGGGTGATGCCGTTCTTGTTTGGGGTGTTTTTGACGTGTTTTGGTGTCTCCATTAGGTTTTGTTTGGTTCTTGTTTGTCATTATGTTAAATAGTTGTGGATTGTGGGTTTTGGAGAAGATCAGGTAGGTTTAGGGTGGTTTTGGGGTGGATCTATGGTTTTGGGGGATTTTCTTCCAGTTTTGGTGGTGATGCCGTTCTTGTTTGGGGTGTTTTTGACGTTTTTTGGGGTCTCCGTTGGGTTTTGTTGGGTTCTCGTTGGTTATCATGGTGGAAAAGGGTAAATTGTGGGTTTTGGAGAAGATCAGGTAGGTTTAGGGTGGTTTTGGGGTGGATCTATGGTTTTGGTGTATTTTCTTCCAGTTTTGGGGGTGATGCCGATATTTTTTGTGGTGTTTTTTACGTGTTTTGGTGTCTCCATTAGGTTTTGTTGGGTTCTTGTTTGTCATTATGTTAAATAGGAGTGGATTGTGGGTTTTGGAGAAGATCAGGTAGTTTTAGGGTGGTTTTGGGGTGGATCTATGGTTTTGGGGGATTTTCTTCCAGTTTTGGGGGTGATGCCGTTCTTGTTTGGGGTGTTTTTGACGTGTTTTGGTGTCTCCATTAGGTTTTGTTTGCTTCTTGTTTGTCATTATGTTAAATAGGAGTGGATTGTGGGTTTTGGAGAAGATCAGGTAGGTTTAGGGTGGTTTTGGGGTGGATCTATGGTTTTGGGGGATTTTCTTCCAGTTTTGGGGGTGATGCCGTTCTTGTTTGGGGTGTTTTTGACGTTTTTTGGGGTCTCTGTTGGGTTCTGTTGGGTTCTCGTTGGTCATCGTGTTGGAAAAGGGTAAATTGTGGGTTTTGGAGAACTTCAGGTAGGTTTAGGGGGAGTTTTCACGTGGATTCATGGTATTTGGGGTTTTCTTCTTTTTGGGGGAGTGATCCTCTCCTTTCTTCGGGTGATTTTGAAGTGTTTTGGGGTTTTTGTTGCGTTTCGTTGAATTCCTAATGTGTTTTATGTTGGTTTGGAGTGTGCTTTGGGATTAGGAGAACATCAGGTAGGTTTAGGGTGTCTTTGGGGTGGATCTATGGTTTTAGGGGATTTTCTTCCAGTTTTGGGGGTGATGCCGTTCTTGTTTGGGGTGTTTTTGACGTTTTTTGGGGTCTCCGTTGGGTTTTGTTGGGTTCTCGTTGGTTATCATGGTGGAAAAGGGTAAATTGTGGGTTTTGGAGAACATCAGGTAGGTTTAGGGTGGTTTTGGGGTGGATCTATGGTTTTGGTGTATTTTCTTCCAGTTTTGGGGGTGATGCCGATATTTTTTGGGGTGTTTTTTACGTGTTTTGGTGTCTCCATTAGGTTTTGTTGTGTTCTTGTTTGTCATTATGTTAAATAGGAGTGGATTGTGGGTTTTGGAGAACATCAGGTAGTTTTAGGGTGGTTTTGGGGTGGATCTATGGTTTTGGGGGATTTTCTTCCAGTTTTGGTGGTGATCCTTTTCTTGTTTGGGGTGTTTTTGACGTGTTTTGGTGTCTCCATTAGGTTTTGTTTGGTTCTTGTTTGTCATTATGTTAAATAGGTGTGGATTGTGGGTTTTGGAGAAGATCAGGTAGGTTTAGGGTGGTTTTGGGGTGGATCTATGGTTTTGGGGGATTTTCTTCCAGTTTTGGGGGTGATGCCGTTCTTGTTTGGGGTGTTTTTGACGTTTTTTGGGGTCTCCGTAGGTTTTGTTGGGTTCTCGTTGGTTATCATGGTGGAAAAGGGTAAATTGTGGGTTTTGAACAACATCAAGGTAGGTTTAGGGTGGTTTTGGGGTGGATCTATGGTTTTGGTGTATTTTCTTCCAGTTTTGGGGGTGATGCCGATATTTTTTGGGGTGTTTTTTACGTGTTTTGGTGTCTCCATTAGGTTTTGTTGGGTTCTTGTTTGTCATTATGTTAAATAGGAGTGGATTGTGGGTTTTGGAGAAGATCAGGTAGTTTTAGGGTGGTTTTGGGGTGGATCTATGGTTTTGGGGGATTTTCTTCCAGTTTTGGTGGTGATGCCGTTCTTGTTTGGGGTGTTTTTGACGTTTTTTGGGGTCTCTGTTGGGTTCTGTTGGGTTCTCGTTGGTCATCGTGTTTTAAAAGGGTAAATTGTGGTTTTTGGAGAAGATCAGGTAGGTTTAGGGTGGTTTTGGGGTGGATCTATGGTTTTGGCGGATTTTCTTCCAGTTTTGGTGGTGATGCCGTTCTTGTTTGGGGTGTTTTTGACGTTTTTTGGGGTCTCCATTAGGTTTTGTTGGGTTCTTGTTTGTCATTATGTTAAATAGGAGTGGATTGTGGGTTTTGAAGAACATCAGGTAGTTTTAGGGTGGTTTTGGGGTGGATCTATGGTTTTGGGGGATTTTCTTCCAGTTTTGGGGGTGATCCTTTTCTTGTTTGGGGTGTTTTTGACGTGTTTTGGTGTCTCCATTAGGTTTTGTTGGGTTCTTGTTTGTCATTATGTTAAATAGTTGTGGATTGTGGGTTTTGGAGAAGATCAGGTAGGTTTAGGGTGGTTTTGGGGTGGATCTATGGTTTTGGGGGATTTTCTTCCAGTTTTGGGGGTGATGCCGTTCTTGTTTGGGGTGTTTTTGACGTTTTTTGGGGTCTCTGTTGGGTTCTGTTGGGTTCTCGTTGGTCATCGTGTTGTAAAAGGGTAAATTGTGGGTTTTGGAGAAGATCAGGTAGGTTTAGGGTGGTTTTGGGGTGGATCTATGGTTTTGGGGGATTTTCTTCCAGTTTTGGTGGTGTTGCCGTTCTTTTTTGGCTTGTTTTTCACGTTTTTTGTGGTCTCCGTAGGTTTTGTTGGGTTCTCGTTGGTTATCATGGTGGAAAAGGGTAAATTGTGGGTTTTGGAGAACATCAAGGTAGTTTTAGGGTGGTTTTGGGGTGGATCTATGGTTTTGGCGTATTTTCTTCCAGTTTTGGGGGTGATGCCGATATTTTTTGGGGTGTTTTTGACGTGTTTTGGGGTCTCCATTAGGTTTTGTTGGGTTCTTGTTTGTCATTATGTTAAATAGGAGTGGATTGTGGGTTTTGGAGAAGATCAGGTAGGTTTAGGGTGTCTTTGGGGTGGATCTATGGTTTTGGGGGATTTTCTTCCAGTTTTGGTGGTGATGCCGTTCTTGTTTGGGGTGTTTTTGACGTTTTTTGGGGTCTCTGTTGGGTTCTGTTGGGTTCTCGTTGGTCATCGTGTTGGAAAAGGGTAAATTGTGGTTTTTGGAGAAGATCAGGTAGGTTTAGGGTGGTTTTGGGGTGGATCTATGGTTTTGGGGGATTTTCTTCCAGTTTTGGTGGTGATCCTTTTCTTGTTTGGGGTGTTTTTTACGTGTTTTGGGGTCTCCATTAGGTTTTGTTGGGTTCTTGTTTGTCATTATGTTAAATAGGAGTGGATTGTGGGTTTTGGAGAACATCAGGTAGTTTTAGGGTGTCTTTGGGGTGGATCTATGGTTTTGGGGGATTTTCTTTCAGTTTTGGGGGTGATGCCGTTCTTGTTTGGGGTTTTTTTGACGTGTTTTGTTGTCTCCATTAGGTTTTGTTGGGTTCTTGTTTGTCATTATGTTAAATAGGTGTGGATTGTGGGTTTTGGAGAAGATCAGGTAGGTTTAGGGTGGTTTTGGGGTGGATCTATGGTTTTGGGGGATTTTCTTCCAGTTTTGGTGGTGATGCCGTTCTTGTTTGGGGTGTTTTTGACGTTTTTTGGGGTCTCTGTTGGGTTCTGTTGGGTTCTCGTTGGTCATCGTGTTGGAAAAGGGTAAATTGTGGTTTTTGTTGAACATCAGGTAGGTTTAGGGTGTCTTTGGGGTGGATCTATGGTTTTGGGGGATTTTCTTCCAGTTTTGGGGGTGATGCCGTTCTTGTTTGGGGTGTTTTGACGTGTTTTGGTGTCTCCATTAGGTTTTGTTTGGTTCTTGTTTGTCATTATGTTAAATAGTTGTGGATTGTGGGTTTTGGAGAAGATCAGGTAGGTTTAGGGTGGTTTTGGGGTGGATCTATGGTTTTGGGGGATTTTCTTCCAGTTTTGGTGGTGATGCCGTTCTTGTTTGGGGTGTTTTTGACGTTTTTTGGGGTCTCCGTTGGGTTTTGTTGGGTTCTCGTTGGTTATCATGGTGGAAAAGGGTAAATTGTGGGTTTTGGAGAAGATCAGGTAGGTTTAGGGTGGTTTTGGGGTGGATCTATGGTTTTGGTGTATTTTCTTCCAGTTTTGGGGGTGATGCCGATATTTTTTGTGGTGTTTTTTACGTGTTTTGGTGTCTCCATTAGGTTTTGTTGGGTTCTTGTTTGTCATTATGTTAAATAGGAGTGGACTGTGGGTTTTGGAGAAGATCAGGTAGTTTTAGGGTGGTTTTGGGGTGGATCTATGGTTTTGGGGGATTTTCTTCCAGTTTTGGGGGTGATGCCGTTCTTGTTTGGGGTGTTTTTGACGTGTTTTGGTGTCTCCATTAGGTTTTGTTTGCTTCTTGTTTGTCATTATGTTAAATAGGAGTGGATTGTGGGTTTTGGAGAAGATCAGGTAGGTTTAGGGTGGTTTTGGGGTGGATCTATGGTTTTGGGGGATTTTCTTCCAGTTTTGGTGGTGATGCCGTTCTTGTTTGGGGTGTT